>NW_003315895.1:308763-358177 GCF_000151265.4 Micromonas pusilla CCMP1545 | reverse complement strand
AGACCGCTCCCCACACACTGGTCCCCATACGACCGCGTTCGCGTGGTGAACGTCGATCCTTAAGGACTTTTCCGCGCACCTCCTCCTCCGTCTCCTCGACGACGTCGAACGCGACGTCCGCGAGCCCGTCCTCTCGCCACGCGTCCCCCGGCGCCTTGTTCGCCTCGAGCAGCCGCCGCTTCTCCTTAGACGGCAAGCTGGGTGGGTGGAGTTCATAGGCGTCAGACGGAGTTGAAAGGCGCCGAGGTCGGGGATTGAAAGCGAGGGATGAGCGGAGAGACACGCCGGGCAAAGTCCTTAAGGATCGACGTTCACCACGCGAACGCGGTCGTATGGGGACCAGTGTGTGGGGAGCGGTCTCGGTCGCGCACCGCGCGTCGGCGGCGTCCAGCGCGCGCAACTTGGCCTCCACCGACGCCACCTCGGGGTAATTGTCCATACGAGCGAACGTCGGGGTGGAGTTCAAAGGCGTCAGAAGCGGAGTTGTGAGGCGTCGAGGCGCGTCGGGATCGAAACCGAGGGACCCTGGGCGGAGAGAGACGAACGCGCGCCGGGAGAGAAAGTCCTTAAGGAACGGCCTTCACCGCGCCGACGGGGTCGTACGGGAACCGGCGTGAGACAGAACGCGCCTCCGCGCCCTCCGTGTCCTCGAAGTCGCACCCGCGGACGCGCTCGAGGAGCACGCCGGCGCGCGCGCATCGCGCGAACTGCGCGTTGTCCTCGCCACCCCACCCCCAGAACCCGTTCGGGTACCCGTTCGTGTTGTCGAGCGCGCGTCGATCGTAGAGGGTGACGCCGCCGAAGCACCCGTCCGCGTCGTAGCGACATCCGCCCGCGCTTAAGACGCGCACCGCGCCGCCCTTGTCGCGGTCGATGCCGTCGCTTCCCTCCTCCTCCTCATCGCGCGGCATCGCGCGGAGGTACTGCGGCGCGAGCGACGGCGACGGGAGCATGTCCACGTCGTGGAAGCAGATGATCATCGTCCCCGTCCCCGGCGCCGTCGCCGTCCCGGGCGCCGTCGCGCGATGCGGCGGAGGAGGGAAGCGCCGGCATCGAATGCGACACGGGCGGCGCGGTGCGCGACTTAAGCGCGGGAGGATGTGCCCGCGGTGCGATTTTTGGTCGTTCAAGGCGTCAGTGGTGGAGTTGAAAGGCGTCGAGGGCGGGGATCGAAAGCGAGGGACCCTGGGCGGAGAGATGCGCCGGCGAAAGTCCTTAAGGAACGGCGTTCACCACGCCGACGCGGTCGTATGGGGACCAGTGTTGGGAAATCAATCGCACCTGCCCGCGGTTGAACCGTCGGCCGTCGCGGGACTGCGTCGCGACGACGACGACGACGGCGACGCGGCGGCGGCGGCGGCTCGCGAACATCGTCGCGAGGCGCGCGAGGAGGCGCGAAAGCTGCTCACCGCGCTCGCCCGAGCCGTCCTCGCGATACGGGATGGCGATCACGAGCGACGGCGCTCGGGTGCCTTCTCCGTCGTCGTCGTCGTCGTCGTCGTCGTCGTCGTCGTCGTCGTCGTCGTCGTCGTCGCGCGTCGTCGCCGTCTCCGCCGGCGCGACGACGGCCGCCTCCGCGTCGTCGCTGCCGAGGCGCTGACGCGTGATGACGACGCCGTCGGTCATCGCGCGCTCCCGCCGCGCGCCGCCGCCGCGACTGTCCGCGCGCGCCTCGGCGGAAGCCTTCTTTTGAGAGATCCTCGGAAAGCAGTCCAGTTGCCGCGCTGCGCTGTCCTCTCCGAGAGAGTCGCCTCTTCAGAGATCGTCGCGCGCGCCGCGTCCTCGCCGCGCCTCGGGGATGTCGTGGATCTGGGAGAAGTCGCCGCTATGGCGGAAGATCGTCCGCGGGACGAGGACGAACCGCGTCGCCATGGGCGCGTTCTCGCTGACGACGATGTTCGCCCTCCCCGTCGCCGCCGGCGTCGCGGTCATGCGCTGGACGACGCCGGACGTGAGCGACGACGACGCCGTCGCGCTTCGGAAGCGCGTGAGCATGGATGCGAGGCGTCTGCGGGCGAACAACAACGACGACTTGAACGAGATGTTAGACGAGGTGAAGCGCGGGGTGAAGAACGAGGAGAGGTGGCGCGCGGCGTTGGACGGGCGGACGACGAGCGCGAGGACGTCCTCGGGGACGTCGCTGCGGAGGTAGCGTCGATGACGTCGTTCAGTTCGCGCAGGCGAAGTTTCAGAACGACGATGAGTGTATGAGATCGGCCGTACGAATGCAAACGCGAACGGCGCGACGTCACGAATCAATCAATCAATCAACACGTCGGGGCGGGCGCGAGGGAGGGACTATTTCGCCCTCCTCCTCCTCCTCGCTCGCTCACTTCGCCATCAACATCAGCGCCCCCCGCGGCGCGACGTTGTACCGCGCGCCCACTCCCGCCTTCCCCTCTGGCGTGAAATCCTCCGGAGACGGCAGGTTCGTGTCCGCGATCCGGCACCACGACGTGCCCCCCGGCGGCGGCGGCAGCGCGGCGTCCACGAAAAACTCGTGCGAGTTGAACGCGATGTACAGATCCCCCTTCCCGCCGCTGCCGCGGTCGTGAAGCGTGAACGCGATGAACCGCGACTCCTCGTTGTCCCAGTTATCCTCGTGCCACGTCACGTCGTCGTCGCGTAAAAAATCCGCGCGGCCCAACAGCGGGTGCTCCACGCGAAACTTCGCCATCCCGGACCAGAACCGGAAGTACTCCCCGCGCGTCCTCTCCAGCGCGTTCCAGTCGAAGTTGTTCAGGTGGTTGTCGTGGCCGTACGTGTTGTTGTTCCCCCCGCGCGTGTGCCCGTACTCGTCTCCCATCAACACCATCGGCGTCCCCTGAGGGTCGTTCCATACGAGCGATTGTCGGGGTGGAGTTGAAAGGCGTCAGGTGGAGTTGAAAGGCGTCGAGGGCGGGCGTTGAAAGGCGCCGAGGGCGGGCGTTGAAAGCGCGGGGTGGGCGGAGAGAGACGCCAGGAAAAGTCCTTAAGGATCGGCGTTCACCACGCGAACGCGGTCGTATGGGGACCAGTGTATAGAACGCGCCTGAGAGCACATCAGCATCATGTGCATGTTCTTCATCTGCCTCCACCGCGTCGCGCGCACGGCGTCGGACGCGCCGTCGTCGCCCTCGTGCCCGTGGTTCCAGGACTCGTTGTCGTTCGCGCCGTCGCGGCCGTTCTCGCCGTTCGCGTGGTTGCGCTTGGAGTTGTACGACACCAAATCTCGCAGCGTGAATCCGTCGTGCGCGGTTATGAAATTCAACGAGTGGTACGGCTTGCGATCGTTCACGCGATACATGTCCGACGACCCGCTTATCCTCTGCGCGAACTCTTTCTTCAGGCCGCCGTCGCCCTTCGCGAACCTCCGGATCGCGTCGCGGTACTTCCCGTTCCACTCCCCCCACCGGTCCCAGTTCGGGAAGCTCCCGACTTGATACAACCCGCCGCAGTCCCACGGCTCGGCGAAGAGCTTGCACCGCGCCAACGTCGGGTCCTTCGCGATGGCGCGAATCACGGGCGGGGACACCATCGGCGTGCCGTTCTGATCTCGACACATGCACGATGTCAGGTCGAACCGGAAGCCGTCGACGTGGTACTCGTTCACCCAGTGCCTGAGCGAGTCCAGCACCAGGTTTTGAACCACCGGGTGGTTGCAGTTGAACGTGTTCCCGCATCCGGTGTAATTTTTATACGGGTGCTTGCTGTCCTCCATCATGTAGTACGTCGAGTTGTCGATCCCTCGGAACGAGAACGGGTAGCTGCTCCCCTCGCCGGTGTGGTTGTACACCACGTCCAACAAAACCTCGATCCCGTGTTGATGCAGAGTCTTGACCATGTGTTTAAACTCCCGAGACGCCGCCGCCGGGCCGGCGCCGGCGCTCGCGTACGTCGTCATCGGCGCGAAAAACGCCATCGTGCTGTACCCCCACACGTTGAGCATGTGATCTCGAGGGTTCTTCGCGCGCTGAAATTCCATCTCGTCGAAGTGAAACACCGGGAGGAGCTCCACCGCGGTGACGCCCGCGTCGACGAGGTGCTTCGCCTTTTCCGCGATGCCCAAGAAGCTTCCGCGTTTGCTCTCCTCCACGCCCGAGCTCGCGTCTCGCGTGAACGCCCTGGGCGTGAGCTCGTAAATCACGAGGTCCTCCGGCCGCCGACCGGGCGGGGTCACGCCCTCCCAATCGAACGCGGGCGCGTCGAAGTCGATCGCGGACGTGCTCACGCCCTTCTCCCCGTTTTGGCGCGCGTTATCGTCGCCGAACACTAGGAGTTCATAGGCGTCAGAAGCGGAGTTGAAAGGCGTCGAGGTGTGTCGGGATTGAAAGCGAGGGACCCTGGGCGGAGAGAAACGCCGGGAGAGAAAGTCCTTAAGGATCGGCGTTCACCACGCCGACGGGGTCGTATGGGGACCAGTGTGAGATAGAACGCACCTCGACGCCCCTCTATCAACGGCGCGTACGGATCGCAGAGGAGCACGTCCGGATGCCACCGGTCGTACTTATGCGGCGGGTCCGGTCCGGTGATGACGTACCCGTACCTCACGAGCGGCGCGACGGCGCCGGTGACGGGGTCGACGCCGCCGCCGCGCGGGATCCCGTCCAGCCGGACGTGCCACGCGTCCCCGGTTTTGTTGATCTCCGGGTCGAGCGGCACTGCGAGGCGACGTCGGGGTGGAGTTGATAGGCGTCAGGGGTGGAGTCGTGAGGCGTCGAGGGCGGGCGGGCGTTGTGAGCGAGGGACCCTGGGCGCGGAGACACGCGCGCGGGCGAAGTCCTTAAGAGACGGCGTGCACCGCGCGAACGGGGTCGTACGGGAACCAGCGTGAGAACGCGCCGCGCAGCGACGGGTGCTTCGACGTGGACGTCGGGTCGAAGTACACGAGGAGGTCCACCTGGCGCGTGCGTCGGAAGCGAAGCGATGAGGAGGGCGGCGATTGGTCAGTCAGCGCGTGATGACGTGGACGTGTTAGTCGGTGACGCGGAAGAACGCGCGGGCAAAGTCCTCAAGGATCGGCGTTCACCACGCGAACGCGGTCGTATGGGGACCAGTGTATAGAACGCGTATACGGTGAGGAGTCACGCACCGTCTTCGCGCGCGAGGAGTACAGCGCGAAGTTGACTCCGTCGACGCCGCACGGGGTGGGGCCCATCGCGGACGCGTCGCCGGGGGAGACGCGAATGTCGTCCACGACGACGTCCAGCCGAGGGCCGCCGGAGCGAGGAGGCGCCGGCGCGGCGGCGGGCGCGGCGGCGGGCGCGGCGGCGGAGGCGACGGGGAAGCTCGGCGCCGCGACGGGCGCCGTCGGCGCGGGGCCGCCCCATCCCGGCGTCGGCGTCGGCGTCGGCGTCGGCGCGACGTATCCTCCCCCTCCCTGCTTCGGAGCCGTCGTCGGCGGCGGCGGCGTCGGCTCGGCGCTCGTCGTCTCCCATTCTCCAGGCGTCGGCGCGCCCCATCCGTCGTCGCCGCCGCCGGCCGCGGCCGCGGCGGCGGCGCCCCCCCCCCCCCGGAATCGCGGCCGTCGCGGGGCGAGTCGGGGCGACGGCGCGGCCGCCGCGGCGGGGCGCTTCCCCTCGCGCGGGGGCATCCTCCTCCGAAGGACGGACGACGACGACGACGCGACGCGCGTCGCGGCGCGCGTCGGCTCACGGCGGATCGAGCTCGAGACGCCTGCGGCGACGAGAGACGGAGGAGGCGGCGAGTCCGCGGTCGTGGGCGCGGTGAGATCAGATGATCCGCGGCGCGCGGGGTCGCGGGGTCGCGGGGTCGCGGGGTGAGTCGGGGACGGCGCGACGCGACGCGACGCGGCGACGCGGTTCGAGGTGTCAGATCGCGCGAGAAAGTCCTTAAGGAACGGCGTTCACCACGCCAACGCGGTCGTATGGGGACCAGTGTGATAACAACAGAAACAAAAAAAACGAAAAGATGATGGGTTCCGCGCGGTCGCGCGGGCGCGGGACGACGCGACGCGATCGCGCGCACCTTGGACCGCGAACATCCCTGCGGCGCGCCGCCGTGTTCGAACGCGAGTCGCGGAGGTGAGACGGACCCGCGGCGACGACGCGTGAGGACGCGGCGCGTCCGTTTCTGTCGGCGGCGGCGTCGTCTTCGAACGCGGCAGTAGACGGGTATCTTCGGGGCGGTCGCCGCCGCGGCTCGTTTTCAAGTCACACTCTGCCGTTCTGTTCCAATCAAAAAAAGTTCATCGGTCGATTGAAACGTAACGCGATCAAATGTTGAAACCGAGCGATGGGTGAAAAAGTTTGCGACAGAACGCGCAAAAAAGCGCGTTCGTCGTTCGACGACGCGACGCTTCGACCTCCGCCGGTGCCTTTTCCAGTCGCGCGCGCCCGCTCAGGCGCCGCGGCGGGTCGTCGACGCCGAGGAGGATCGACGCGCGCGATGCTCGCCGTCGCTCTCCCGCCGCCGTCGGCGGCGCCCGGGCGCGTCGTCTCGTCCGTCGGCGCGTCGTCGTCGTCTCGCCGTCGGCAGAGGCGCCTCGCCGTCGCGATGACGGCGTCGTCGCCGCCGTCGTCCTCGCGGCGCGACGACGACTACGACGACGACGACGACGCGGGGGAGGAGGAGGACGCGAAGAACGACGACGACGACGACGACGAGCTGCGCGTGACGTACCGCGGCCGCGAGGCGCGGTGTCGCCGCGGCGCGACGCTGCGCACCGCGCTCCTTCGCGCGGGACTCTCGCCGCACAACGACGCCGCGAACGTGATCAACTGCCGCGGGCTCGGGACGTGCGGCACGTGCGCGGTCGAGGTGACGCCGCGAGACGCGGCGTCGCCGTCGTCGTGGACGACGATGGAGGCGGCGCGCTTGCGCTTCCCGCCGCACGCGTCGCCGGGGAACCGAAGGCTGCGGCTCGCGTGTCAGGTGCGTTCTGATTCACACTGGTCCCCATACGACCGCGTTCGCGTGGTGAACGCCGATCCTTAAGGACTTTCTCTCCCGGCGTTCGTCTCTCTCCGCGCATCCCTCGCTTTCAATCCCGAAAGACACACTTCGACGAAGGCCTTTCAACTCCGCTTCTGACGCCTTTCAACTCCACCCCGCAGGTGCGCGTCGAGTCGTCGTGCGCGGTCGTCAAGCGAACCAAGTTTTGGGGGCAGGGCGACGCCGCGGCGCCGGATTTGAGCGGCGAGGAACGGCCGCGCGTGCCGCCGCTCGGGGCGCTGGAGTACGCGCTAGACCCTGACGAGTGGCGAGCGGCGGGGGGGCGGCGGAGCGGTGGGGGGGACGGAGGAGACGCGCGGCGCCGCGGCGGAAAGGATTAATTATTGTTTCGGCGGCGAGCGAACGACGCGCGAGCGAGCGAACGACGGGGGCGTCGTCTCTTGGTGTTAAATTTTCTTTACAAATTTCTGAAAACAACAAGCGCGGCGATATTAGCGCCTCTGCTTGATCTCGAAAAAATCATCCATCTCAATTCACGCCGCGGAGGGAGGCGCCGCGGATCCGAATGCCGATCGCGGGTTCCCCCCGCGCGGAACGAATCAACGCGGAAGTCGCCGTGCGCCGTTTACGGGACGACGAGCTTCGCGATCTTGGGCCCGCCGAGACGCTCCACGGTCGCGGCCGCGGTGACGAGGTACGACGGGATGTCGAGCTTGAACTTCTTCGCGCACCACGCGTCGACGACGAACTTCTGGTTGTCCCCGTTGGGTTCCACGGTCTTAGGGTCGTTCCATACGAGCGAACGTCGGGGTGGAGTCGAAAGGCGTCAGTTGGAGTTGAAAGGCATCGAGGGCGGGGATCGAAAGCGAGGGGTGATGGGCGGAGAAAGACGCCGGGGAAAGTCCTTAAGGATCGGCGTTCACCACGCGAACGCGGTCGTATGGGAACCAGTGTGAGATAGAACGCACCTTATCCGCGACGAAGTTGATGTAGACGAACTTCTCCGCGTGCTTCCCCTTGCACATCTCGACTTTGCCGCCGCCGGACTTGACCGCGGCGGCGCCCTCGTCCGCGGAGTACGTCGGGGGAGCGCCCTTGACCGGGTCGAGGTCCGCGAACTTGCCCGTGAGCCAGAGCTTGCAGTAGCCGCAGCCGAGCATGTTGCCGTCGCCGTCGCCGTGGACGGAGGGAACGTGGCCAGCCTTTGCGACCTCCGCGCAGATCGCCTCGAGGTCCGCCGTGGTCTTCTTGCCGCGGTTGTGCGCGATGGCGTAGACGCCTCCGAGCATCTTCGGGCCCGCGGTGTTGTTGTGATCGACCGCGCGGCCGTCGACGCACTTGAGGTAGCCGGTCGGCGAGACGTCGACGAGGTCGGCGACGTCCGCGGCTTTGACGATCTCCGCCGTCCATCCGCGATCTTGGAGGACGCCGACGACGTCCTCGGGGGTGAGCTCCGGGGCGGGCTTAGCGAGGCAAGGTCCCATTTTGATGTGTGTGGTTTTGTCGGGGAGTTGAGGAGAGCGTGCGGATGCGACGCGCGGGGGCGTGAGCGTGAGCGGAAGTGCGCGTCGATGGCAACGGTAATTGCCCTTGTGGCAGGTCTATCTTCCCCCGGGATGTGATCTCGCGATGTGATTGGTCGAAAACTCACGAAAACCCTCACAGGTTGCCCTCCTGCGATGAATTCCGATGGCTTTCGATCACATGCCGTGCTGACTCAGAAAACGCGGTTTAAACGTCTCATATGAAAAATCGATTTGAAAGGTTTTTTTCCCTTTCGCGATGAACGCGCACCGATGAAAACGTTCGCGCCAGAAAATGGTGGTACCGCCGAAGAGATACGTACGCATAAACAGTCGTAAGCGTACGTCGACGACGTACACCATCTGTTCGCGCGAATGTGTCGTTGGTGTTCGGGAGCGTGCGCTTTTTGGTAAAAGTAGCGCTCTTACTAAATACTCACACGGACCGACGCTTCGTACAGTACCACCTCCGACGCTCCGACCGTCCGACGCGTCATCGTGTTTTTCGTCTTCTGCCGCAGCACGCGCACGCTTCGAAGAGAAGGCGCGGCGGGGGCGAGATCGAATCGAATCCGCCCATTCGTCACCACATCGCGGACCGCGCAGGGACGTCCATCCCCGGGCTGGCAGCCATGGCGTCCGGTCTGTTCGCCGCGGTCAACAACTTCATCAACCACCCCGCGGGCCCGAAGACGATCTTCTTCTGGGCGCCGACGATGAAGTGGGGGATCACGGCCGCGAACGTCAAGGACTTCTCGCGCCCGCCGGAGCTCCTGTCGTACGGGTGAGACTGCTTCCCATACGACCCCGTTCGCGATGTGCACGTCGTTCCTTGAGGACTTTTCCCGTCGTCACTCTTCACCCGCGCTTCCCTTTCAACGTTTGACCGGTAAGACGTTCGACTGACCGATCGCTTCACCCACGCAGGCAGCAGAGCGCGGTCGCGGTGACGGGGATCATCTGGTGCAAGTACGCGCTCGACATCACGCCGAAGAACTACAACCTCATGAGCGTGAACGTGGTGATGGCGTCCACGGGGTTGTACCAGCTGTACAGGAAGTTCGAGCACGAGCGGCGAACGAGCGCGGAGGCGGGCGCGAATAAGAGCGCATGATGAGAGTGAAGACGACCATCATTCAATTCAGATCGACGATCAGACCGACGCGGATGCGAGACGGGCGACGGATATTCCTCCCTTCCTCCGCGAACGGAAAAGGAAAGCGCGCGGGGACCCGAGAAGGAGATCTCGGGGACCCGCCCTCCTCCTCCTCCTCCTCCTCCGATGAGGATGGGTTGTACGAACGAGTATCGACGCGGTAGCGCTAGAAGACGCGTCGCTGTACTGTAACACGACGAGACGAAAAGAACGCGCGACGAGAAGCCCTAACTTACGACCGACGACTTCACCGCCGCTCGCCTTATCCGCCGCCGTACACCGCCTCCGGCCCCCACACGCTCTGCACGAACTCGTCCCGCCCGCTCAACCCTCTGTAGAACCCGTACCGCGCGGCGTTCAGTTTGTAGTAGTCCTGGTGGTACACCTCCGCGGGCCAAAACGTAGCCGCGTCGACGATCGCGGTCTGGAGCGTCGCGACGTCGGGGTGAAGTTGAAAGGCGTCAGAAGCGGAGTTGAAAGGCGTCGAGGGCGGGGATTGAAAGCGAGGGACCCTGGGCGCAGAGATGCGCCGGGCAAAGTCCTTAAGGAACGGCGTTCACCACGCGAACGCGGTCGTATGGGGACCAGTGTGATCGTCGACGCAGACGCGGACGCGCCTTGATCGGCCCCGGGAACCTTCGCGCCGCCTCCAGCGCCCTCACGCTCGCCTCCGCCTTCTCCCTCTGCTCTTCCCCGTCCACGAAGATGGCGCTCGTGTACTGGAACCCGGAGTCTAAGAACATCCCGTCCTCGCGCGTCGGGTCGATCTGGCGCCAATACGTCTCCAAGAGCCGATCGTACGACACGACAGCGGGGTCGTACAGCACGCGCACTGGGGTGGAGTCGAAAGGCGTCAGATGGGAGTTGAAAGGCGTCGCGGTGTGTCTTTCGGGATTGAAACCGAGGAGTGCGCGGAGGGTGACGAACGCCGGGAGATAAAGTCCTTAAGGATCGGCGTTCACCACGCGAACGCGGTCGTACGGGGACCAGTGTGATGATACTATGAGAACGCGCCTGACTCGCGGTGCCCCGTCTTCCCTCCGCCGACGTCGTGGTACCGCGGGTTCGCCTCGACGCCGCCGGTGTACCCGCTCGTGGTCGCGATCACGCCCGGGAGGATATCGAACGGCTTCTCCATGCACCAGAAGCACCCGCCCGCGAAGATCGCGACGCGGTAGCCGCTCCCCGGCGGGATGGGCGGCGTCGGCGCAGGCACGTCTTCCGGGCCGTGGAGGTATCCGAGATCGTGCAAGATGTCCTTCCACAGCGGGAGCGACAGCGCGAGGAAGCCGAGGTTGAGAACGTTTCTCCGCGTCGCGTACGCCTCGTCCGCGGCGGCCGCGGCCGCGGAGGACGGCGGCGGCTCGACGTCGCCGGACGCGGACGCGCGTTCTGCGACGCCCCCGCGGCGAGCGGTCGAGATTCGCGACGACGACGGATGAGGGCCGTTCTATACGAGCGAAAGTCGGGGTGGAGTTGAAAGGCGTCAGTTGGAGTTGAAAGGCGCCGAGGGGTGTCGGGATTGAAAGGGAGGGGTGGGCGGAGAGATGCGACGGGCAAAGTCCTTAAGGATCGGCGTCCACATCGCCGACGCGGTCGTATGGGACCAGTGTATAGAACGCACCTGATGATGACTCCCGCGACGCCGACGCGTCGTCGTCCGTCGCGACGCGGTCGACGCGGGCGACGCGCGGCGCGCGTCGACGCGCGGGCGCGCGAGGGACGGCGCGAGGACGGCGGTCATCGTCGTCGTCGTCGTCGCGGCGTCGGCGGCGTCGCGCGGCGTCGAGCGCGCGGGGACGACAGACAGGACCGACCGCGACCGCGACACGTCTGGATCAGATATTTTTTTCCGGCACTTACGGCCATTCCATACAAAAACAGTTCACCGGTCAGTTGAAAGGGGGAGCGATCAAATGTTGAAACCGAGCGATGGGTGAAAAACTTTTGTACAGAATTTTCCTTATTCTCGCGCCGAAAACGCCTCGGAACTAACTCGCATCAGATGCCCCCGCGCCCCGCGCCCGCCTCGCGCCGCCGTCGCGACACCCCACCACCCCAACGCGGGTCCGGTCCTCCCGTCGCGTCCACGACCTCGGGGAGATGCGCGCGAGACGCGCCGACGCGCGCGGGGACGCGACATCGCGCCCCGTCGCGCCGGGGAAAACGGTCCACGCGACGCCCGACGCGGATAAACGCAGAGCGGACGCGGACGACGGACCGCGAACGACGACGACGACGACGACGACGACGACGGAACAGCTCGCGGCGCTGCCGTGCCAGGCCAAGCTCCGCGACTCGCCGTTCCCCGACACGTTCTCGCCGTTCCTCTCGCGCGTCGACGCCATCACTCCGCGCGAGCTGTGCGTCGCGGCGCTCCTGTTCCCGCTCGCGTGCGCGCGCGCCGTCGCGCTCGTCGCGCACCTCGTCGCCTTCGCCGCCATCTCCAAGCTCAAGCTCCTCGGTCTCCCGCGAGACGTCCAGCGCGGCGACGCGCCGACGCCGCGGTGGCGCGAGACGCTCTTCTACCTCGCGTTCCGAGCGCTCATGACGTCGTGCCTGCTGTCCGTCGGCGTGCTCGTGCGCGTGAGGGGTCGCGACGAGATCCGGCGCGTTCTATACACTGGTCCCCATACGACCGCGTTCGCGCGGTGAACGCCGATCCTTAAGGACTATCCCCGGCGCATCTCTCCGCCCATCCCTCGCTTTCAATCCCGACACCCCTCGACGCCTTTCAACTCCGCTTCTGACGCCTTTGAACTCCACCCCGCAGGCGCGTCGTGCGATCAAACGAAAAGTGCGTCGGCGTGTTCAACCACGTCTCGTACCTCGACCCGTTCGTCCTCGTCGCCGCGCACGCCAGGGTCACGTCCATCGCGAAGGCTGGCATCGACGACATGCCGCTGATCGGCGACCTCGGCAAGGCGGTCGGGATCCTGTTCGTCGCGCGCAGAGGCACGGGCGAGGCGAGCGGGAGCTCGCGACGCGGCGGCACCGTGGCTCGACTCGAAGATAGGCGTGCGTTCTGTACACTGGTCCCCATACGACCGCGTCGGCGTGGTGAACGCCGTTCCTTAAGGACTTTTCCCGGCGTGTTTATGCGCCCACCCCTCGCTTTCAATCCCCGCCCTCGACGCCTTTCAACTCTAACTGACGCCTTTTAACTCCACCCCGAGTTGGTGTACACTACTTTTAGTCGCGCGCCGAGCCGAGTACCCTTTGCTCATGATCGCCCCGGAGGGCGTCACCACGAACGGCGACTCGGTCGTGAAGTTTCAGACCGGCGCGTTCGCGCCCGGGTGCGCGGTGCTGCCGGTGTTGATTCGGTACCCGCGGAGAGCGGGCGCGTTCAGGCGCGTTGTATACACCGGTCCCCGTACGACCCCGTCGGCGTGGTGAACGCCGTTCCTTAAGGACTTTTGCCGTCGTGTCTCTCCGCCCAGGGTCCCTCGCTTTCGATCCCCGCCCTCGACGCCTTTCAACTCCGCTTCTGACGCCTTTCAACTCCACCCCGACGTTCGTCGCTTCGTATGGACAATTACCCTCAGCCCGGCGTGGACCGTCGGCGACACCGGCTGGTTTTTGTGGCGGATGCTCTCGCAGGCGCGTTCTACTTTTCTCACACTGGTCCCCATACGACCGCGTCCGCGTGGTGCACGCCACTCCTCGAGGACTTTTGGGTCCCGCGCGTTCGTCTCTCTTCGACCACCCCTCGGTTTCGATCCCGACGCGCCTCGACGCCTTTCGACTCCATATCTGACGCCTTTCGACTCCGCCCCGACGTTCACTCGTATGGACAATTACCCTCTCGCAGCCGTACACGCGCGCGGAGGTGGAGATCCTCCCGCCGCGCCGCCCGAGCGAGGAGGAAAAGAGGGACAAGGAGTTGTTCGCGTCGAACGTGCAGAGGGAGATGGCGGCGGCGCTGGGCGTGCCCGCGGTGCGTCAGGACCTGTACGACTGCAAGGAGGTGATGCGCGCGGGATTCTGCGTGGATCGGAGAGGGCGGCTGATTCGCGCGGACCCGAGGACGGTGGCGGCGCGAGGGTGGGTGTGAGGCGACGAGGGAGGGAGGGAGGGAGGGAGGGAAAAGGCGGCGGCGGCGGCGGCGGCGACGACGACGACGACGACGCGCGCGAGTAGACGCGAGTAGCGAGCAGAACGACGACGAGAGAGACGAAAGGCGCGAAGAGAGCGAAGATGAAATCGTCGATCGGATCCGTCGTCACTTCCCGCCCGCTTTCGCCGCGGCGACCTCGTCCTTCCTGCGCTTCACGTCCCAGTTATACACCCGCGCGATGCTCACCTCCGTGATCGTTACGTTGTCCTTCACGAACGCGAGGTCGCTCTTGTTCGTCTCCAGGTTGTTCTTACAGTTTTGATAGTTCGTCTCCAACAGCGCCTGAGCGGGGTGAAGTTGAAAGGCGTCGGGGCGAAGTTCAAAGGCGTCGGGGCGAAGTTCAAAGGCGTCAGACGGAGTCGAAAGGCGTCGAGGCGCGTCGGGATCGAAACCAACCGTGGAGCGGGCGGAGAGAAACGCGCGCGCGCGGGACCCAAAAGTCCTCAAGGATCGGCGTGCGCCGCGCGGACGCGGTCGCGCGGGGACCGGCGCGAGGACGCGGAGAGAGACGAACGCCGGGAAGTAAAGTCCTTAAGGATCGGCGTTCACCACGCGAACGCGGTCGTATGGGGACCAGTCATCCCCAAACGCGCCTTGGCCTCGTCCAGAGGGTACTCCAGCATCACGTTGGCGCCCAGCCACAGGTACACGCTCTCCGCGTCCTTCACGACCGCCTTGGCGTACACGCTGTCCACGAGCTCGAAGTTCATGTTGAGCTCCTCCCCGGTGCCGCGCTTGTCGCACAGCATCTGCACGGTGTCCAGCGCGCGCTTGATGTCCGGGAGTTTGTTCCCGAGGCGGATGCGGTTCTGCTGCAGCGACGCCTCGATCTGTTTGTACTGGTTGAAGAGCGTTTGGAGATCCGCGAGCGCGGGCTCGGGCTCTTTGTCCGCCATGTACGCGTCGACGTCATCGATGAACTGGGTGACGGGTGACGCGCGGCGGGGTGGGGTGGGGTGGGCGTCGTCAGGGCGGGCGGCGGAGGTGGGGGAGATGGCGATCGTTCGCGCGTCGTCGCGTCATCGCGTCGCGTTCGAAAAAGTTTGACTCGATCGATCGATCGATCGACGGCGCGGCGCGCGATCGGACCGGAGGATCGTTCGCGCGTCTTCGGGCGAACGAGCGACGGACCTTCGCCTTCGGGACGGTGATGCCCTCGCTGCCGTCCGCGTTCGGACCCGCCGTCGTGGGCGCGACCGTCGTCGTCGTCATCCCGACCGACGCGATCTGTGTTGTGCGGGCGCGACGCGCGGGCCGACCGGAGAAAATAAACCGCGACGGGACGAAATCTAAAATTTAATTTTCTAGAGCGACGACGAGTCTACTGTACATAAGGTACCGCTACCCCGCCGCCCGCCTACTCGCGACTGGACCACCGCTCGAGCTGATTCCGGACGTAAAACTGCCCGCTCGAGCTCGCGTCCCCTCCCCCGCCTCTCCCCCCCCAGTCCTCGTGCACCTGGAACACCAAGAACGTCTCGCAAAAGTCAAACGCGAGCCCTGAGGGCCGTTCCATACGAGCGAAAGTCGGGGTGGAGTTCAAAGGCGTCAGTTGGCGTTGAAAGGCGTCGATGTCGGGGATTGAAAGCGAGGGGTGGGCGGAGAGATGCGACGGCAAAAGTCCTTAAGGATCGGCGTTCACCACGCCAACGCGGTCGTATGGGAACCAGTGTATAGAACGCGCCTGACCCCCCGCCTCCTCCGCCGCCGCCGCTCGTCAGCGTCCCGGTCGCGAACACGGTCACGCCGCCGTCGACGCCGCCGGGCAGCGCGTCGATCGTCCGCACGGTCCGCCGCAGCGCGCCCGCGCCGGAGGCGGCGCGCGACGCGAGGAGCGCGGAGATGTCTCTCCCGCCGCGGACTTTCTCCCCCTGCGCGGTGGTCACGCAGCTCACGTCGCGGTACAACGCGCTGACGGGGGTGAAGTTGAAAGGCGTCGGGGTGAAGTTGAAAGGCGTCAGTTGTTGGAGTTGAAAGGCGTCGAGGCGCGTCGGGATTGGAACCGAAGGACCCTGGGCGGAGAGAGACGAACGCACGCCGGGAGAGAAAGTCCTTAAGGAACGGCGTGCACCGCGCCGACGGGGTCGTACGGGGACCGGCGTGAGGAGTTGAAAGGAGTTGAAAGGCGTCGCGGGCGGGGATTGAAAGGAAGGGGTGGGCGGGGAGAGAGGACGGCAAAAGTCCTTAAGGATCGGCGTTCACCACGCGAACGCGGTCGTATGGGGACCAGTCAGAACGCGCCTCAGCGTCTCGACGTCGACGTCGACGCGGTCGACGAGCGCGTGATAGTGTTCGAGGAAATTCGCGCCGTTCGCGTGAAGCGAGGACGTCGGGTCCACGAGTCGACGCAGCCACGCGCGCGTCGCGGCCGCTCTCTCTCTCTCGTCGCGCGCGTCGTCGCCGCCGCCGGTCGCGAACGGGTGCGATCGTAACCGCGTCGCGCACGGCCGGTCCTTGGCTTTTTTTCGCATGCACTGAGGGCCATTCCATACGAGGCGACGTCGGGGTGGAGTTCAAAGGCGTCAGATGGAGTTGAAAGGCGTCGAGGGCGGGGATTGAAAGCAAGGGACCCTGGGCGGCGAGATGCGCCGGGCGAAGTCCTTCAGGAACGGCGTTCACAACGCGAACGCGGTCGTACGGGGACCAGTGTATAGAACGCGCCTGACGGACAAAATCTTCGAACGACGGCGTGAGGCCTCTCGCGCGCAGCGCGTCTTTTTCCTTCGGAAGCGGCGGGTCGTCCTGCGTGATCTGAAGCATCAGGCCGAGGGGGCCGCCGTCGTTTTGATCGTACGGGTACCTGGGTGAGTGGCAGGGGAAGGGTGAGAATCCGACGGTCGGTCGCGGAGCGGCGAGCGAGCGACGCGGACGCAAAGAAAACCCAAAAAAAAAAAAAAAAACGCATTTCTGCCCGTCGTCGTCTCACCTCCCGAGACCGCACTCCAGCACCGTCAGACCGAGGCTCCACACGTCCGCGGCGAAGTCGTAATCCCCATTCTCCACCCGCTCCGGCGACATGTAACACATCGTCCCCTTGAACGAGTCCAACAGACCCGCGCCGCCCGGTTCGATGGACGCGCTGATGCCAAAGTCCGTTATCTTCGGCTCCCCCGCCGACGTCATCAGCACGTTTCCGGGCTTGAAGCGACGAACGTCGGGGTGAAGTCGAAAGGCGTCAGTCGGAGTTGAAAGGCAGGCGTCGCGGCGTGTCGGGATCGAAACCGTGGGACCCTGGGCGGAGAGATGCAGAAGACGCCGGGAGAGAAAGTCCAGTCCTCGAGGATCGACGCGCGAACGCCGCGCGAACGCCGTCGCGCGGGGACCCGCGTATTTTGCTCCGGAACGCACCTTGACGTCTCTGTGCACGACCCTCCGGTCTCTGTGCAGGTACTCCAACCCTCGCGTCACGCCGCTCGTGATGTGCCCCAGGACGTCGCACGGGATGGCGCCTCCGCGCTTGAGCAGCGCCTCCAGCGACCCGCCCTCTACGTACTCTAACGCTATGTTGATCGTGTCGTTCTCAGCCGAGTAAAAGGCGCCGTAAAACGACACGAGGCCGCGGACGCGCGGCGAGTCGCACAGCGTGCGCATCTCGTTGATGATCTGTCTGCGTCGCTCCTTGTCGTTCACGGTCATCTGCTTCAGCGCGATGACGCGGTGCGAGGGGACGTGTATCGCGCGCTTGACGACGCCGGACGCGCCGACGCCGACGACGCCGAAGACGCGCACGTCGGACGACGCGCATCGGTACGCGCACTCGTTCTCCGCTCGCGAACTCGTTCCTGTAGTCGCGGAGGACGCGCGCGCGTCGCCGCCGCGCGCGCCGTACTCGATCCCGTCGCTCGTGAGCTTAAACTCCCTCGCGGACGCGCTGAGGAGCTTGATGCCGTCGTCGGTGAGGTTGTAGGACGCCTGCGGAGGGAGGAACACGACGCGCGAGACGCGACGCGAGTGGGCGTAAGACGGAGGGTCGGCGAGACGGGCGATGGCTGCGGTTCCGGAGGCGGGCGCGATCGACGGGTGGGCGCGACGACGCGCGCGAGATGGGACGCGACGTATAGACGCGCCGACAGGTCCGCGCTCGCGTTGAGCGACCGCTCGAGGTTGAACGACCCGTCGAGCTTGAGCCCCAGGCCTAACCCCGCGGGTCTCGGCGGGCGGCTCATCGCGCGCGGCGTTCGGAGCGCGGCGCGCTGGTCCGTGTGTTGGATGCGACGACGTTACGACGAGAGCCTGGATCTCGTCACTTGACAGGAACCGCCTGTCTCTCACCAGGCCGGCACCGGGGGAACAAATACGAAGGTAATGCGGTGGTATCGGAGGGTCGCGACGTCGACGCGCGCGTTCGTCACACCGCACGACGCGCGACGACGTCCTCGTCGCCGCGCGCGCGCGCGTTCACCCTCCCCTCGCGCGTCGCGCGCGCGCCGCATCGCGCGCGCGCCGGCCGCGGAGGCCGCGGAGGCTGGGGTTCGGCGACGGAGAGACGGACGACGACCGCGGGATCGCATCGCTCGCGAACGCTTCGTCCGTTTGACCGCGCGGTCTCCCGCGACGAATAAGGGATGTCGTCCGACGACGCGACGCCCGCGGAGGCGACGCCTCCCGCGGAGGACGCCGCGGACGACCCCGCGCCGGAGGAAGAAGAACCGGAGGAGCCGCTGCCGATGGAGTGCGACGCGACGCTCGTGTTCGCGTTCCGCGCGCGCGCGCCGCCGCGGCCGATCGCCGCCCCGCGCGCCTCCGTCGTCCCCGCCGAGGAGACATCTGATGATCACGAGAAGGCGGACGCGAGCGGCGGCGACGCGCCCGCGAAGACGACGACGGAGCCGACGCCCGAGGCCGAGGCCGCCGCGCGCGAGGACGACCCGGTCACGTCGTCGATGACGATAACGTGGACGCTCCCCGACGGCGCGACGGCGACGACGCCGCACCCGCTGGTCCTCGAGCGGAGAGACGCGGGAGTGGTGGACGTGGATTTCGTCTCCGCGTCGGCGATGATCAGGGTGGACGAGGCGAAGCTCCGGGCGATCGCGGCGACGCCGTTCGTCGCGGTGACGTTCACGCGCGTGGACGAGGCGCGGCGAACGCCGGAGGAGGCGGGGGAGGAGGCGGCGGGCGAAGCGGTTGACGATGCGCCCGCGGCGGATGCGCCCGGCCCGACGACGACGACGTACTCCGTCACCCTGGGCGTCTCCGGGGTCATCCTGGGCGTGCGCGCGTTCGAGCGCCTGACGTTCACGACGTCCGACGCTCGCGTCCGGGAGACGGTAACGGACGACGACTACGCGTTACTACCCCCCATTTTGGCTGGGTACGCGGACGCGTCGTTCGAGTTGAGGTACGCCGGCGACGGGACGTCGCCGCCGGAGCCGGAGCCGGCGCCGGAGGCTGAGGCCGAGGCCGAGGCGTCGGACGCCGCCGCGCCGCTGCCGCCGCCGCCGCCGCCGACGTTCATCCCGAGCGGGCTCGCGCGCGAGATGGCGCCGTTCGCGGTGACGCTGCGGTCGATCGACCGGCTTCCGGACGCGCCGGCGTCGGCGGCGGCGTTGACGGAAAAATGCGAGCCCGTGACGGCGCACTGGAGGTTCGCCTCTGGGGTTCTGCCGGTCGTGTCCCTGGAAGCGACGAGCAGCTCGGGATGGAGCGAGCCGATGGCGGGGACGTACCCGCCGATTCGCACGCGGGGTGCCGAGTTTGGGGTGCCGACTATGCTGTTCGGGATGGACATGGCCGGGTGGAGCGAGGGAGAGTGCGACGTGTACCGGACGTGCGCGACGAGCGTCCTCGAGGTTAGGGTGCACGATAGGGTCAAGATGGAGGATAAAGAGGCGACGGCCGCGATGGCGGCGTTTTTAGGGAGAGGAAAAGGTAGGAAAAAGAAGAAGAAGAAGAAGCCCGAGGGCGAGGAGGGGGAGGAGGAAGCGGAGGAGGAGGAGGAGGAGGCGGCGGAGGGAGAGGACGCCGACGGCGACAAGCCGCCCGACGACGCCGACGCCGCCGCCGACGCCGACGCGCGCGCGGACGAAGAAGCGCCCGCCGGCGACGGATTCCCCGCCGCGGACGTCTACGGCCTCGCGACGTTCGACCTGCGCGCGCTGTGCCACCCTCCGCACGTCGCGCGCGCGCTCTCAGGCGCGTTCTCCTCACGCCGGTCCCCGTACGACCGCGTCGGCGCGGTGAACGCCGATCCTTGAGGACTTTCGCCCACAGGCGCATCTCTCCGCGCACCCCTCGGTTTCAATACCGACACACCTCCATCGACGCCTTTCAACTCCGCTTCTGACGCCTTTCAACTCCACCCCGACGTTCGCTTTGAACGATGGAACGACCCTCAGCGGAGTCCAAGGTGTTGCCGATGACGAACGTCCCGCGCGGCGGCGACCTCGACTGGTCGTCCCGCCCCGGGCGTTTCGCGGACTCGGACGCGAGCGTGCGGCTCGTGTTCGAGACCGCGACGCCGTTAACGCCGAAGCGAGGGGCGTCGCGGTCGAGGCCGTACGTCAGGGCGGTGTTCACGGTCGCCTACGACAACGCGCGGCTGTTCCGCGAATTGCTCGGCATCGTTCGCGCGCAAAACGCCGAGGCGTTGGACATCCGAGGGACGCCGAAGCACGTGTTGTTCGCGCTGTCCACGATGAAGCTCACCCCGGCGCAGGTCGTCGACCCGGGCGTGCGGGTCATGACCGGGTACCACGTCATCGACGGCATTCGTCGGCAGCTCCTCATCGAGGGCTCCGTCGACGTCATGCGCCCGGTGTTTGACGTCGCTCGTCGCGAAAAAGCCCGCGGCGGCCGGTCTGTCATCCTCTGCAACCCGGCGCGTTCTACACACTGGTTCCCATACGACCGCGTTCGCGTGGTGAACGCCGATCCTGAAGGACTTTTGCCGGCGCATCTCTCCGCCCACCCCCTCGGTTTCAATACCCGCCCTCGACGCCTTTCAACTCCACCTGACGCCTATGAACTCCACCCCGACGTTCGCTCGTATGGAACGACCCGGAGGCGCTGACGCACGCGCGCCGAGCGTATGGATCCCTGGGCGCGGACCTGTGGCCGATCAAGCTGTGCGACGACGTGGCGCGCATCGCCGGCGGCGCGACGTGCGCGAGCGGCGGCGTCGTCGGCGACGCGACGCGCGAGGCGGTGCGAAGGATTTCCGCGCTGGCGCGCGGCGGCGCGGCGTGGGCGCGCCAGGTCGAGCGCGCGCGCTTGTGCCCCACCCCGGAGATGCTCGTCGCGCTCGACCGGCGGTTCGGCGACGTCCTCACGATCGTGGACTTGACCGGGAGGGCGCCGATCGAGAGGGCGTTCGGGTGGCATCGATCCGCGGCGGAGGCGGCGGCGCGAGCGAGGGACGGGGGGTCGCTCGGGTCGGAGGGCGAGGGCGGACTGAGGCGCGTTCTGATTCACGCTGGTCCCCATACGACCGCGTCGGCGTGGTGAACGCCGATCCTTAAGGACTTTCGCCCACAGGCGCATCTCTCCTCCCACCCCTCGCTTTCAATCCCCGTCCTCGACGCCTTTCAACTCCGCTTCTGACGCCTTTCAACTCCACCCCGACGTTCGCTCGTATAGAACGGCCCTGACTTTCGCCGAGGACACCCTCGCGACCGGCGCGGGGGCGGACGTCCACGACGACCAGGGCGCGACGTTCATCTGCGACGGATCCGTGGACGTGGACGAAAGCGGCGGGTCGAGCGGGAGGCGTCGCGCGAAGACGAAGCCGGAGCTGGATACGACGTCGCCGGAGGGCTATCTCGAAGAGTTGGCCGCGCGGCGGCGGCTGCGACTGCGCCGCGACGTCGACGCGGAGGAGATGGCGACGATTCGCGCGCTGGAGAAGACCGTCGGGACGGCGAAGCGGGCGGCGTGGCAGACGTGGAACGTGACGCGGATCACGCGGGAGCGCGCGGCGGCGATTCTCGCGGACGTCGCGGCGCGGACGGCGGAGATGGACGCGGCGGCGCGGGCGAAGGAAACCGCCGAGATGAGGGCGTTACACCCCGAGCCGTTCAAGTGGCCGCCGTCGCTGGACCGCGAGAAGGAAGGCGTGCACCGTCGCGCGCCGACGGAGAAGCGCGTGGAGGAGCTCAAAGAGCCGCACGTCGAGGGCGAACTCTTGGAGACCAACTACGTCAGGCGCGTTCTATACAAACGTTTTTCACCCATAGCTCGGTTTCAACGCTTGATCGCGTGGGTCCCATTCAACTGACCGGTGAACTATCATATTTTTGTATGGAACGACCCTCAGAGATTTGCGGAAAACTGGATACGCCGACGTCGACGGCGGAAAACGCCCGCCGTTCAAGCCCCAGTCCAAGGCGCCGCCGGACTTCGGGACGGACAAGTCGCACTACGCGACCGTGCACCTCGTCGGCGAGAAGCTTCTCGCGGAGCAGAGAGAAGCCGAGGAGAAGGAGAGAGAGGCGTGGAAGCAGAAGGTGGTGGTGGACTCGACGTACTTTAAGACGACGCTTCCGGGCTCCGGATACGGCCAAAACGGCCCGATCAGGCGCGTCCTACGTCACACTGGTTCCCATACGACCACGTTCGCGTGGTGAGCGCCGATCCTTAAGGACTTTCTCTCCCGGCGTTCGTCTCTCTCCGCCCAGGGTCCCTCGCTTTCAATCCCGACGCACCTCGACGCCTTTCAACTCCGCTTCTGACGCCTTTCAACTCCACCCCGACGTTCGCTCGTACGGAACGGCCCTCAGCGGAGAACGCGCGCGGAAGCCGCTGATGGTGGACAAGTACGACTCCATGCTGAGAGACCCCCCCGCGAAGCACTCGCTGAAGGGGAAGTACGTCAAAGGCGCGAGCGCGCCGCCGCCGGTGAGCATGCACACGAAGGGTCGGTACGTCGCTCCGGATCAGGTGCGTTCTATACACTGGTCCCCATACGACCGCGTCGGCGTGGTGAACGCCGATCCTTAAGGACTTTTCCCGGCGCGTCTCTCCGCTCATCCCTCCCTTTCAATCCCCGACCACGACGCCTTTCAACTCCAACTGACGCCTATGAACTCCACCCAGGGGCCGAAAAATTGGATGGAGACGACGGCGCCGGGACCGCTCGGGGGGACGCTGCGCGAGCCGTTCGGGGGCGGGGAGAATCTCTCGACCGGGTTCTTGACCGGGAACGATTTCGTGCGGATAAACGTCGGGGACAGGACGGGCGTGCATCGGCGAAGAGAGAAGGGGACGCGGGAGTTCGAGTGACGCGCGCCCGCGACGCGAGAGAGAAATTCGTCCGGAACTGTCAGACTGTAAAACTGTCGAAAATACGACGACGACTCCGAGACGAGAAAACCAAATTGCGTCCCGAGCACACGCGCCCGCGCGGCGTATCGTCGTCGCGCACGTCCCGCGCCCGCCCCGCGCGTCCGCGGCGCGAACGTCGTCGTCGCGCGCGCGTCGCCTTCCGTCGCCCTCGCGCCGCGAACGCTCGTCCGCCGCGGATCGATCGATCGACCGTCCCGTCCCCGTCCCCGTCCCCGTCCCCGTCCCCGTCCCGAGAGATTATGGGCGCGCGAATTCCCGACGCGATGGGGGGAAAAGGCGAGGAGACGCGCCGGAGGCTCGCGCTGAGCGAGGCTGTCGTCGAGCGCCTGGAGACCGCGCTCGCGGACAAGTCCAGGGCGCTGGAGGAGTCCGTCGAGAGGGAGCGCGCGCTCGAGGCGACGATCGCGGAGCTGCGCGCGGCGCCGTCGCGCGACGAGCAGATGACGGAGATGCGCGAAAAGCTCGAGGCCGCGACGCGCGAGACCGAGTCGCTCCGAGCGTCCACGCTCGCGCTCGCGTCCACGCGCGCGCCGTCGGACCCGGAAGAGGACGCCGCGCTCGCCGTGCGCGTCGCGACCGCGGAGGGCTCGCTCGCGACCTCGCGCGCGCGCCTGGACGTCGCCGAGACGGCGTTGGCGGAGTGGCGAACGCACGCCGAGGCGCGTTCTATTCTACACACTGGTCCCCACGCGACCGCGTCGGCGCGGCGCGCGCCGTTCCTTGAGGACTTTCTCTCCCGGCGGGCGTTCGTCTCTCTCCGCCCAGGGTCCCTCGCGTTCAATCCCCGACACGCCTCGACGCCTCACGACTCCGCTTCTGACGCCTTTGAACTCCACCCCGACGTCGCTTCGTATGGGCGATTACCCTCGACCCCAAGGCGCTGACGACGCGCGTCCGCGAAGCGGAATCGGAGCTCGCCGCGCGCGCCGCCGCGCAGGACTCGCTCGAGGCGCTCGCGGCGTCGCAGAGACGCCGCGCGGACGTCGCGGAGGACGTCTGCGAGCGTTTGTCCGAGCGCATCGCGATCGCGGAGGCGCACGCGGCGAGAGGGAGAGCGATCGGCGGCGTCGGCGGAGAGGCGGAGCGCGCGCGGTGCGATTTCCCAACACTGGTCCCCATACGACCGCGTCGGCGTGGTGAACGCCGTTTCTTAAGGACTTTTCCCGGCGCGTCTCTCCGCCCAGGGTCCCTCGCTTTCAATACCCGCCCTCGAAGCCTTTCAACTCCGCTTCTGACGCCTTTGAACTCCACCCCGACGTTCGCTCGTATGGAACGACCCTCAGCGATCGAGCGATTCGAGACGCGATTCTCGCGGAGGACGCGCGCGAGCGCGAGCGCGCGGCGGCTGAAGCGGCGGCGAGCGCGAAGAAGAAGAGGGGCGGCACGGCGGCGGGCGCGTCTTCCCCGGCGTGGAAGCACGGGCCGCGAGGCCCGCCGACGAACGTCAACATCGCCTTCTTGACGCGGTCGCCGCCGCTGCCGTCGGTGGGCGCGATGGCGAGGCGGATGGCGCGCGCGCGCGGCGGCGGCGGCGGCGACGACGACGACGACGATCGACCGAGCGCGACGGGCGCGGCGTACGGGACGCCCGCCGCGTCGCGGGCGTCGCCGCGCTCGGACGCGCCGACGCCGTCGCCGTCGTCGACGCGGCGCGACGCGGCGGCGCGGTCGCTGGAGAGGCAACTCGAGCGGTCCAAGGCGTTTTTGAGCGCGCAGAGAGAGCGCGAAGGCGACGCGGACGCGGAGGGAGGAGGACGCGGACGCGGAGAAGGCGCGTTCTGATTCACACTGGTCCCCATACGACCGCGTTCGCGTGGTGAACGCCGATCCTTAAGGACTTTTCCCGGCGGTTCTCTCCGCGCATCCCTCGCTTTCAATCCCGACACACCTCGACGCCTTTCAACTCCACTTCTGACGCCTTTCAACTCCGCCCAGGGGACCCGGCGCGGGCGATCTGGTACGACGCCGAGCCGACGCCGACGCCGTCGACGACGACGCGCGCGAAGATCGCCTCGGACGAATTACGCGACGCGCTCGACGCCGCGCGAAGGGTGTGCGACGCGGCGGAGCGACGGAGCGAGGCGAGTCGAGAGGCGTTGGACCGCGCGAGAGAGTTGGAGGCGTCCACGACGCGGTTGCTCGCCGCCACCTCTCGTTGATTAAAATTAAAATTAAATTAAATTTAAATTAGCAGACGGGCGGCACAACTGCTCACTCGTGTTATACGTACTGTACCGCAGTGAAACGTCCGAGACGCGCGCGTCATCTCATCTTTTCCGCGGCACGAGCTAGGTCCTCGTCCTGCCGCCCTTCTTGTTCTCCGCGGCTGGTGCCGGTTGTAAAAACGCGAGCGGCCCGGTCGGGGCGGCCTCCTCGTCGTTCGCGGGTTTGTTCTCGTCGTCTTCTTTGTCCTTGCAGCACCCGAGCTTCTCGATGGCTTTCAGCTGCGCGGTGTGGATGTAGCCCATGATGCCGGAGATCGTCGCGGCGATGCCACCCGCGGCGGCGAGGTACGCGAAGAAAGGTTGCGGGTACGACGTCGTGACCTTCGAGTACAACGGGAACGGCGTGAGCGCAACGCCCGCGCCATACGGCACTTCATACGTTACGCCGTTTTCGCCGGGGCCGACAGTAGAATCCCACCCAAACGACGTTTTCATACTATCTTTACACAGGTTCGACCCAAGCGACCCCGCGGGGCCCGTGGCGTGGCTGCCCGGTGAGTTGTAGAACAAGCCGTCCGTGTCCACCGGGGTGATACCCCACTCGTAAATCATCGTCTCGGATTTTCGCGTCGCGTAGTCCGGATGCGTCGGGTCCCACTCCATTTTCGGGTCATCGCGTATCACGAGCGACAGGAGGACTTTGCCGCGGTGCACCTTGAGGAGGGCGAGGTGATCACGATTCCGTCGGTCAGTCGAAAGAGGACGGGCGAGACGGGTTGGCGAGACGAAGCGCATTCGAAAGAGAATGGAAAGGACGCACCTTGAGCTCGCGTTGTTTGATCGTATTGTCAACGTTCGATAAGTAATCCGACATGATGGAGACCCCGAACGTGCACGCGCCCGTGCACGTTTTAGGAGCCACCGACCAGTCGTGCTTCCAGTAGACAGTCAAGCCGTCGATCGGATCCCCCGTAGTGGGCTGGAACGCGCACACGGCGGCCGCCGTCGAGAGCTCGACGTTGCACGCGATCAGGCTCGAGCACGCCGCGGGGGTGATCGACCCCTGCAACAGCGCGCGGCCTCGGTTCTTGATGATGGAAGCTGATGACGATTCGAATTCCGTCGATTCGAATTCCCGAGCGCTCGCGTTGAAGACCGCCGCGTCGACGTCGAGGAGCGTCCTGCGTCGGCCCGACGCAGCGCACAAGTCACTGCTCTCCGTCTCGGTGCTCAGCGTCCCGCTCGCGCACATGTCCGCGCCGCCCGCTGGCATTCGATAGTAGCACCCGTCCGGGTTCTGGCACTTCAACGTCAGCGGGAACACGTTCGTGGCGTACGATATCGTCTCTGTGGATGTGACCTTGTAGAGGGGCTCGCTGCCCGCGAAGCCGTAGTAGAACTGCACGAAGTATATGATGGAGTACAGCACGACGCAGATGGGGAGGATCACGATGGACATGAACGAGCCGAGCTTCGTTTGCTCCTCGACGTTCGTGACGGCGCCCTTTTCGCGAGGAGGAGGAGGGGAAGGAGGGGGGATCAGCTCGAGTCGAACGGGGTCAAAACGTTGAACGCGGCGAGAAAACGAGCGCGATCGGGATGTTCGACTGTTCGAGTGATCGCGCGTCGCGCGTGCGGTAGCGCGCGCGCGCGGAGCGGGAGAAGACGCACCGCGAAGCTGTCATTTTCTTTGTTGAAAGGGTTCGGGAACAGGGAAGGCATTTCGCGCGCGAGGGCGAGGGCGTCGACGGCGAGGACGACGGCGCCGCGCGAGAGCACATGTGCTTAACGATATCTTCTGTTGATACGTTCGCGTTCCGGTTCCTTTCTTCGAAAGGTCGCTGTACGCTGGTATCGTTAAAATCACCGATATTTTTGGGTCGATCAACTTTTTTTCCTCCTTTCAGTTCAACGGTTGTTGTTACTTTTCTGAGCGACTTTCACGCCAAGATCCGGGTTCAAAAGTTGCGACAAAAACTCTGCCACAATTCTCGGGACCTGCATCTGCAGGACGACCAAAATCGGGATTGACTCAATCCTCGCGCGCACTCGTCCTCGCGCGCAGGCTCCGCCGCGCGTCGCGCTCGCCACCTCACCGGACCGCGCCGCCGTCCGCGCCGCCGCCCGCGTGACCGCCGCCGCGCGCGCCGCGCGCCGCCATGCCGCTCGTCCACGAGACGCACGGGGTGTTCGTGTACCGCGTCGTCCACGGCCGCAAAGTGGCGTGCAGGACCGTCCCGCACGTCGGGGAGGAGCACGCGTTCGGCGACGGACGATGGACGCTGAGCGGCGGCGACATGGTCGCGGTGGACTGCGTGCAGCCCTCGCTCGTGGGGAGCAACAACGGTGCGCGCCGCGCCTTCCCGCGACGTCCTCGCCCGCGCCGAGCCGAGCCGAGATTCGAATCGAGTCGCGAGGGGGCGCGCGAATCCTGATCCTGAATCTGATTCTGATTCTCGCCGGTCGGCATCGGGACTGCTTCCCATACGACCCCGTTCGCGTGGTGAACGTCATTCCTTAAGGACTTTGGACGATCATCCGTCCCCGCCGTCTCTCATCTCGCCTACCCCCCACTCCCACCCCCGTCCTCCGTCCCGTCCCGTCCCGTCCAGGCCCTTTCCTGCGCCTCACGAACGGCCGCGGGTGGGTCTTCGAGCGCAAGTACGGCGAGGAAGTCATGGAGCCGATCCCCGTAGAACGCGGCCTCTGGCCCTACCTCGTCCGCGCGCCGACGCGAGGCCTGCGCCCGCGCGCGCAGCCCACGACGCGCTCCGAGGCTGAAGACTCCGACGTCTTCCTGTACGAGGACGACGACGTCGTGTACCCGCACGGATACGTCGTGTGGGCGGACGTCAGGGTCGTCGACGCGACGGCGTCGCCGCCCGTGACGTTCGTGCGCGTGCAGGCGCGTTCTATCTCACACTGGTCCCCATACGACCGCGCCGGCGTGGTGAACGCCGATCCTTAAGGACTTTTCCCGGCGGTTCTCTCCGCTTACACTACGCTTTCAATCCTGACACACCTCGACGCCTTTCAACGCCAACTGACGCCTTTCAACTCCACCCAGGGGACGACGGGGTGGCTGTTCACGCTCGCGACGGACGGCGACGACGCTCAGCTCGTCCCGGTGGGCCCGAGCGGCGACTTCAACCCGCGGTATCAGAGGCAGCCGCTGGAGGTGGAGAACGGCGATCGGTTGGATCTGAGCGCCGTGCGCGCGGCGGCGACGAAGCGAGGGTTGACGGAGACGTCGCACTCGCTCGTCGCGAGGCGCGTCAGCTTCGTGAAGTCGCTGAAGGACGCGGGCGGCGCCGCGCGCGGCGAGGCGCACGTCGACGTCTTCTTCGGCACGGCGACCGTCGCGACGAGGGTCCAGCACCCGCGTCTCGGGAAGACGCAGACGTTTCGAAGGCTGTGCACGATGCGGGACGTCGAGCGCGTGTTCGCGGATCCGAGGAACGAACGCGTGACGGGCGGCGGCGGCGGGTACAGATACCGCCGACGGCCGTTCGACGTCGAGGACGAGGCCGCGGCCGCCGCCGCGGAGGCGGCGACGAGCGGCGCGATGTTCGCGAAGCTCGGGATCGCGACGCGGCCGACGACGAAGCCGAGCGCGACGCTCGGGAGCACCGGCGGCGGGCTGTTGTTGCCCACGCCGAAGGGCGGCGGCGGCGGCTTCGGAACGCTCGGGACCGGGATGGAGACGCTGTCGCTCTCTCTGGCGTCGTCCACGAGCCCGCTGGGGTCGCCGTCCACGAACCGCGCGGCGCCGAAGACGACGGACGACGACGCGTGGACGCCGCACGACGAGGAGGGCTCGCTGCGAGGGGAACTGCGAGAGCTCGACGCAGCCATCGCGAGGTTGATGACGCAACGCGCGATTCTCTCGTCGCACCTCCTCGACATCGAGACGTCGTCGAGAGAGCGCGCGCAGATCGACGCCATGGTGGACGAGTCCGAGACGGGCTTCTCCGCGTCCGCGGCGGAGGCGTCGAGGACGAAGCGCCGCGGCGACCCGAGGACGGCGCGAGGCCGCGGACACGTCCGAGTCCTCTCCGACGTCAACGACGCCGACGACGACTTCAACCGCAAGTGCGGCGGGACCGATCAGTTCGCGGACGTGAAGTTCGTCTCGCTGTTCGGCGAGGGCGACGGCTGGTTCATCGCGCGCGACGGCGGGAACTCGTCCTGGTGCGGGCTCCCGGAGTCGCTCGCGGATCGGCTGTGGGAGGCTGGTCGCGGCGACGACGACATGCGTTACGCCGTCTGCGGGCCCTCGGGAGAGTACTACTGCGAGCTCCCGGACGGTCAAAAGTGGTGCCACGACGGCGCGGGCGACCGTTTCACGTCGCTCATCGGCAAGGGCACGCGGAAGAAGACCATCTCCCGCGTCGCGTTCGGCGAGAACGACGCGTGGATCGTGATCTTCACCAACGGCGCGTGCGAGTGGAACGGGCCCGTGCCCGAGGCGCTCGTCGCCGCCATTCGCGCGACGGACGAGGCGCCGACGGAGGTGTCTCTGGGATCCTACGGGACGTTCTTCGTCGCGTTCGCGGACGGGACGTACGACCACGACCTACCAGACGCGTGCGGGCAGTGCGTGTACGACCTCGAGGAGGAGGGGATGACGGTGACGTGCGTGCAGCTGGCGCCGGTGGACTCGGAGGCGGGGTGGCTGGTGCGGTACTCAGGCGCGTTCTTCACTTTTTCACGCCGGTCCCCATACGACCGCGTCGGCGTGGTGAACGCCGTTCCTTGAGGACTTTCTCTCCCGGCGTGTCTCTCCGCCCATCACCCCTCGCTTTCAACGCCCGACCTCGACGCCTTTCAACTCCGCTTCTGACGCCTGTGAACTCCACCCCGACGTCGCTTTGAACGACGGAACGACCCTCAGACGGCGAGGAGGTGGTCGACGTCACGAGGGACGCGCAGGGGCGGCCGCTGGATCACCTCGGCCGGCCGAAGTGGGTCGTCATCGCGGACCGGAGCGCGGCGACGAACACGCTCGCGAGGGTGAACAAGGATCCGCTCCCGGGGTCGCTGTTGGGCGCGAAGGTTGGGTGATCGACGCCGGAGCGAAAGGGTTTATTAAATATTCATCTCACCTGACACATTTATTTTTCTGCTGGCTTGGCGTCTCGTCTCGTCTCGCCTGCGCCCCCCGTCTCGCCCCTCTCGTCAGTCGCCGCCGCACGGCGACTCATGTCGCCCCCACCCCCCGGTCTGAACGATATCGACGCGCAGATCGCGGCGCTCGAGGCGAAGCTCGGCGGCGCCGTCGCGAGCGGCTCGTCGGACGAGGATGCCGACGACGCGGCGACGCGACGACGACGCGAGCGAAAGCGATCGGAGAAGAAGGCTCGGAAGAGAGAGAAGAAGGAGAAGAAGCGGCGCCGCGAGGAGAAGGAGAGCGACGACGACGACGACGACGACGACGCGGTCGCCGCCGCCGCGGAGAGCGACAGCGAGCTCGAGCGGATCGCGCCGCTGCCGTCGCACCTCCTCCCGGAGCACAACGCGTACTCGGGGAAAGGGATCGGAAGAAAGAAAAAGCGCGGCGAGAAGAACGCCGCGAACGCGGGTACGACGACGGCCGCGATGACGACGACGGCGACGCGCGCGGGCGGCGACGCGGGCGCGTCGGGAGCCGCGCCCGCGGCCGCGCCGACGCCAGCGCTCGCGGCGATGATCGCGCGACGCGAGGACATGCCGAGGTGCGACGTGTGCGACAAGCGCTTCACGTCCGTCGCGCAGCTGGACGAGCACGAGCGAGGAAAAGCGCATCTCAAGGCAGCCAGGGCCAGGGCGACGGGGGGGACGCCTCGCGACGCCTCGCGACGCCCACCCGGCGCCGGGCGGCCGGCGGCGCCCGGGAAGCCGATCGCGGGGCTCCCCGGGCCGCCCGCGGGCGCGGTCGAGCACTGCGCGCTGTGCCGGAAGACGTTCACGTCCAAGGCGCAGCTCTTAGAACACGAAGGAGGGAAGTGGCACGCGCTGCGCGTCCGGGGGGAGCTGCCGCCGTCGAGGAGGCCGTACAACGCGTAGCGGACGGTGGTAGGTAGTCGCACGTCGCGCGCGCCTTTGAATAGGAAGCTAGTAAATAGCTAGTACGCCCCTCGGTCGTGCTGGTCCAGGCCGGACTGCGAGTGGCGGTAGTACCCGCGCCGCCGCCGCGACAACGCGGGCTGGTCCGGGCTCATCGGATGGCGCGTCGGATGCGACCGCCGCGTCTCGAGTCGTTTCCCCGTCGCCGCCGCGCTCGCGCTCGCGCTCGCGCTCGTCGTCGCCGCGACGTTCGCGCTCGAGCCGCCGTCGCCGCCGTCGTCTTCCTCGCCGACGTCGCCTCGGTACGCGTCCAACCACTCGGGCGGAAAGACGCCGCCGCCGCCGCCGCCGCCGCCGCCGCCGTGACTCGACCGCCGCGCGCTCAACTCCTCCCTGACCGCGGCCTCGATCGCGTCCTCCTCGTCCAGGCTCCTGCGACGCAAATCCCCAAACCCCAATCCGCCGGGAAGGTCGTCCTCGTCGTCGTCGAACAGCGCCGCGGTCTTCTGCAACGTCTCCGTGCTCGGCGCCGCGCGTCGCAGCCCGCTCCCGCCGCCGACGTGATTATTCCCGCCGCCACCGCCGCCGTCGCCGCCGCGCGCGCCGCCGCCGTTGCCCCACAGACCGTCGTTCAGCAACGGGATCGCCGCGTCCGGGTTCGCGATCTTCCACGCGCGGATCGCGCGCAGCCCCGCCTCGTGCCCGGCGCGCACGATCTCCGCGTACCTCCCGAACGCGAGGATCGGAATGTTCGCCACCGCGGGCCGCACCTGTGAGGATAGAGACACCCGCACGAAAAAACAATCAGACACGAAAACGCCCGAGTAGGCACTGTAGTTTTTCAAGTCATAACGCGACGCGAGTCGTAAAACAGATGAGGGAATCCTTACCATGACGTCCACGGTGCCGAAGCGACGCGCCGCGTTGGCGTAGTCGGTGACGTACGGCAGGTGCGACTGCATCGCCGCCATCGTCGGGCACGTGGGGCCGCCGCCGAGCCAACGCGGGAGCCACTGCGAGAGCAGGACGCGCGCGCCGGACAACGCGTCGCCCCACGGCTTCATCCTCGCCTCGGGTAACCCGTGCCCGCTGATGAGGGTGACAAGTCCGTGCGCGGTCAATATAATTGAAAGAAAACCGACGCGATCGAATGTTGAAACCGAGCGGTGGGTGAAAGACGCGTGTAGGGCTCTAGTAGAACGCACCTGACGTCGACGGCGATGACGTACTCGGCACCCATCGCGCGCATGACGTCCGTCGGGAGGTTGTTCACGTACCCTCCGTCGACGAGGACGTGCATTCGACCGGATTTGGACTGCCCGTATGTCGTCGTCGCGCGCGCGCGCGCGTCGCCGCCGCCGCCGGTCGTCGTCGTCGTCGTCGTCGTCGTCGTCGTCGTCGTCTGCAGCTGGTCGCACACTGGCGGCAAGAACCCCACGAGCGCCATGCTCGCGCGGACGTACCGCCACAGCGTCCCGTTGCGGTGCACGATCGCGGAGCACGAGATGAGATCCAGCGTCATGCAAAAGAACGGCAGCCAGCAGTCCTCGATCTTCGCGCCGCGGAACAGCGGCTCGAGCGTCTCGTTCATTCGAAACCCGCTGAAGTACGACACGATCGGCAGCGTGAGATCCCTCAGCTGGTTCCACGCGCTCGACATGTGCACCGCGAGCCGCCGCGCGATGATCCTCGTCAACAGCGCCGTCGGTTCCTTCGCGTAGATGCCGCCCACGAACGCGCCCATGGACGTCCCGCCGAGCATATCCACCGGCACGCCCTCCTCCTCGAGCGCCATCAACACGCCGACGTGCGCGAACCCCCTCGCGCCGCCGCCGGCGAGCACCAACCCGACGCCGCGTCGTCGCAGCGACCGCGCGAGCCTCGCGGCGTGCGCGGGCGCGAGCCCGTGCGCGGGCGCGCGCGCGACGTGATGATGTCGGTGCACGGAGAACGCCTCGAGCCACGGGCGCGTGCCTCGCGGCGTCACCTCGAGGGTCGTTCCATACGAAGCGATGTCGGGGTGGAGTTGAAAGGCGTCAGATGGAGTTGAAAGGCGTCGATGGCGGGGATTGAAAGCGAGGGGTGGGCGGAGAGATGCGCCGGGCGAAGTCCTTAAGGATCGGCGTTCACCACGCCGACGCGGTCGTATGGGAACCAGTGTAAGGAAATCTCACCTCGCTGCTCGCGTGAAGAAGCACGAGCTCGCGCCGCGCGAAGCCGCCGTAACCGCCGCCGCCGAGGAGCCGCGACTGGAGCCGCCGCCCGTCCTCCGGCGCCGGCGCCGCGTCGTCCGACGACGCGACGAGGAGGATCGCGTCCGCGTGGCGCGCGCACTCGACGCACCACGCGCTCGGGAACGGATCCGCCTTGAGCACGACGACGTCGTTGGACGCTTCGAGCTGCGACAGCCAGTGCGCGGTGGCTTCCCTCGCGAGCGCGCCGACGCCGGCTTGGCCAACCTCCGCGAGTCGAGACGCGCTGTCCGCGACGCGCGCGACGCAGTGCTTGGACAGTGCGTGGTGCACCGCGGCGCAGAACTCGTCGAGCGCGAGCGCAGCGCCTTCGCTGACGGGGACGACGGCGACGGTCCTCGGCGCGGACGTCGACGCGCTCGAGGGATCCCCCCCGGAGGGACCCGCGGTGGACGAGTGATGATGCGCGCCGCCGACCGTGGCGCCGCCGTGCGGGGACTGGATCCCCGCCGCGACGCCCATGCCCGCGAAGTCGACGCCGCCGGACGAATGCGGATACGAATACGAACCGCCGTCGCGGGAATGTGGACCGTCGCCGCCGAAACCGAACCCGCCCGCTGCTCGCGCGCCCATCCGCCACGCGAGCGACACGAACGACCGCGGCGCGCACAGCGCGAGGGACTCGACGCCAGACCCGGGGATCCACAAGAGCTGCGCGTCGCGGACCGCGCGCGCGCGCAAGATGGACGACGACGACGACGACGACGACCCCGCGAAACCGCCGCCCGCGCTGAACGTCGCCGTCGAACGCGGCTCGTCGTCGTCGTCGTCGTCGTCGCGATATTCGAACCCGAACCCGTCGCCGCCTCGCAACACCGTGTCCTCGCCGATCGCCTCTCCGGGACCCAAGACGCGGGCCCTCCCGCCGCCCGCCGCGTCTCCTCCCGCGCCGCCGCCGCCGCCGCCCGGCGTGCCGCCGCCGACGCTCGCATCGTCGCCGCATTCGCCGCCGACCGCCTCGCCGGGAAGCCCCAGCCGAACCCTCCCGGTCACGACGACGTACACGCCGTCCGGATGCCCGCCGCCGCCGCCCGATCCCGGTCCCGATCCCAATCCCGACCCGACGCCGCTCAGCGCCGCGCCCGCGCCGAGGCTGACCCACTCCGCGCCGAGACGATCCCACGTCCGCATCGGCAGCGACGGCCTCAGCCGCCGCGCGAGCGACGACGCGATGCGAGTGTACACCGCCGGCGTCGACCGCGCCAATCGCGCGACGGCGACGTGCGGCAACGCCGCGAGGACGCACCCGCGCGGGCCCGCGCGCAGGAGCACGCTGAGGCTCCGTTGCCCGGTCAGGAGGAGGTGACTCCCGACGCTCTCGCCCTCGGTCGCGACGAACGCGAGCGTCCGCGCGTCGACGCGCGCGGCGGCGGCGCGCGCGTTCGTCGTCGCCGCGCCGGCGTCGGCGCCGCCGCCGGCGCCGCCGCCGCCGCTGGACGCGGACGACGGATCGAGCCTCGACCTCGACTTCGACCTCGACTTCGACTTCGACCGCCGCGACGCCGACGCCGACCCGTCCCCCCCCGCGCTCGCACTCGGCGGGCGCCAGTGCCCCTCCAGGGACCCGCGCTCGACGAGAAACGCGCACGCGGCTTTCGCGCCGCGCCGCGGCAGCCGCGCCTCCGCGAACGGCGGCAGCTCGATCGCCTCGAGCTCCACGGGCCCGACGCCGCCGGCGGCGCTATCGAGGCCCGTCGTCGCGCGGCTCGCGGAGCTGTGGCCGACGCTCCAGCCGCCGGCGGAGGACGCCGACGCGTCGTCGTCGTCGTCCGCGTCGAAGAGGGAGGACCGAGGCGCGGACGCGGGCGCGGTCCGCGCGGGCGGCTTTCGCGGCTTGTACCCGCGTCGCTCGAGCAGCGCGTCCAAGGACGCGCGGTCCACTAAGTTCGCGGCGTCCTCGCCGAGCAGCGTCACGAGCGCGTGATGCGCGCCCGGACGCGACCCCGACCCCGACCCGTCGTCGTCGTCGTCGTAACTGGTTCCCATACGACCGCGTTCGCGTGGTGAACGCCGTTCCTTAAGGACGTCGTCGTCGAGGTCGAGGTCGAGGTCGAGGTCGAGGTCGCCCTCGCTCGCTCGCGCGCGTTCCGTCCACAGGTGTCGCAGCTCTCTCGGCGTCCGCAGGTAGTGGCACAGCGCCTGGTACCCGGCGCTGAGTCGCATCGCCGCCGCCTGCACGCCGAGCTGCGACCCCGCGGCGCGATGAAAGTGTCGCATGGGGACGATCACGACGGTCGCGCCGGCGTCCGCGCCGCGGACGCGAAGCCGCGGGATGCCCCCGGGGCCGCCGCTGATGAGGGCGATTCCATACAAAAAATGTTCATCGGTCAGTTGATGAAAGGGACCCACGCGATCAAATTTTGAAACCGGGCGATGGGTGAAACACGTTTGCACAGAACGAACACACCTGAAGTCGCCGTCGTGCGGAGACGCGGGCGCGACGCCGACGCCGTCCCTCCCCGCGAAGTCGACGTCGCCGTTCGCCGGGCGGGACGGCGTCGCGGGGTACGACGGCGCGGTCGGCTCGCGCGGCGGCGTCCCGGGGGGTTCGTCGCCGCCGCCGCCGCCGCCGCCTTCGTTCGCCGCCTCAAACGCCGCCGCGCCGCCGGACGCCTCCTCGAGCGCGGCGCCGAGCCGTTTGATCCCCTCTCTCGTGACCCCGGTCGCCGACGCCGACGCCGCCTCCACCTCCGGGTCCGTCGCCCCGCGGCTCCCCTCGAGGATGTCCAGCAGCGAGTTCAGCGCCGCGCCTCTCCGTCTGACGATCGTCGGTCGCGCGCCCGCGTAGGACGCCTCGTCGCCCACCGCGACGGCGCCCGAGACGAGCACGCACAGCTCGCATTCTCGCGCGACGCCCCCCGACCGCGACCGCCCGGGGACGCCCAAGTAGAAGACGTCCTCCCCGGGGGCGACGCGCGCGACGCGCGCGTGGTCGGCGTAGAGTTTCGCGACGACGTCGAGCGGGACGTTGAGGAGCGGCGAGGACGACTCGAGCGCGGCGAGCGCGACGTCGCCGTCGCCGTCGCCGTCGGGTCCGTCGCCGTCGGGTCCGTCGCCGTCGTCGTCGGCGGCGGCGCCGAAGCCGAAGCGCGCGCGGCGGCGGCGAAGCGCGGCGTCGGCGGCGTCGTCGCCGCCGTCGCCGCTCGCGGTGGGATCGTGGAGGACGCGCAGGCCGTCCCCTCGCGTCGCGTCGAGCGCGCCGACGGACGACGCGAACGACGAGAAACGTCGACGACGACGACGCGAAATGCCGCCCCCGTCGAACGCCGCGTCGTCGTCGTCGCCGCGCGCGCTCGCCGCGCGCCACGACCGCCACCGTCGGACCGCCTGCCGGAGCCGTCGCGGGTGATGCGGGAGGTCGAACAGCCGCAGCGTCGCGCTCTGGAACGCCTTCAGCTTCTCGTCGTCGATGCGCGAGATCTCGCGCACGCGCCGACGCGTGAACGCCAGCCACGCGGTCGTCGCGACGACGACGTGCGTGCAGAGGGCGTAGAAGACGAGGAGGAGGACGCACGCGGCGAGGCCGGCGTTCGTGCCGTACGCGCCCACGAGGAGCGCGGCGAGGAGCGCGACCGCCTTCAGCGGGGGGAGGTACCCGCCGAGCATCTCGACGCGCGGGGTCGCGGCGGACGGCGGGCGCGCCGCGCCGAGTGACGACAGGATGCGGATGCGGGAAAACGACGGAGTCGCGTTTGAGGAACTGACGCGCGCGCGCGCACAACGCGCGCCGCCGCCGATCGATGCCAAGCGCGTCGCTGCGGTCGCTCGGGTTCGCTCTCGCACACCGCGCTCTCGCACGCGCGCGTCTCGTCTCCGCCTCGACCTCGTCCCGCGCGCGCGCGCGCGCGCCGTCGTCGGCGTCGTCGTCGTCGTCGTCGTCGCTCGGGTCGGCAACCCGCCTCCCTCGCGCGTCGCCGTCGCCGCCGACGCGCGCCCGAGCGATGTCCGGCGACGCGAACGGCGCCGCGGAGCTCGCCGCGATGTCGTGCAAGGCCCTCGGCGCGTGCTCCAAGTGCGTCTCCGCGCGCGAACCCTCCTCCGCGCGCGCCGTCGCGAGATCGCCCCCCCTCCATCCTCGCGACCGCCGCCGCGAGAGAGAAGAACTAACAACCGATCTGAGAACTGACGCGCGCGATCCCCGCCCCGACCCCGCGCGCGCTCCTCCGCAGGGACACGCCGCGTCTCGCCGCGGACGAGATCGCGACGAGGCTCGCGTCGCTCGGACCAACGTGGACGCTCGACCCCGCCGGCCTCGCGATCAAGCGCGCGTTCGTCGCGAAGAACTGGCGGTGCGCCATCGACTTCGTCAACGCGCTGTCCGACGTCGCGGAGAGTGAGGTGCGTCCCATACACTGGTCCCCATACGACCGCGTCGGCGTGGTGAACGCCGTTCCTTAAGGACTTTTCCCGGCGCGTCTCTCCGCCCACCCCTCGCTTTCGATCCCCGCCCTCGACGCCTTTCAACGCCAACTGACGCCTTTCAACTCCACCCCGACTTTCGCTCGGACGGAACGACTCGAAGGGGCATCACCCGGACGTGGCGGTGCGAAACTATCGAGAGGTGGAGGTGGTGTGCAGCACGCACGCCGCGGGCGGGCTGACGTTGCACGACTTCGTGCTCGCCGCGAAGGTGGACGCGCTGCCGGTGACGTACTCGCCGAAGTGGGCGCGAGAGAACGGGCTCGCGCCGTGACGAGACGAGAAGAGACGAGGCGCGTGCGATGATGATGCGCGTGCGTCGTGTTTCGTATTACGTAGACGCGCCGCGCGCGTGTTTGTCTGTGCGTTGTGATGACATGTCGTGGCTGTCACAGCCGATCACACTTCGTCGTCGTTTGTGATGTCCGCGCGCGTTCTGGTGCTGCTGCTGCGTGATATGCGTCGTCGTTTCGTCGTCGTCGTCGTCGTCGGTGGGAGGAAAAAAAAGAAGCGGGAGTCGCGACGGCGTCGCCGCGCCGCGCGGAAGTCGAGTGACGACCGCCGGCCGACGACCGCGACGGGAAGCCGCGGGTGGGAGGCTTACTTCTTCTGCTTCTTCGCCGCGCGGAGCTCCTTCCGGTAGCACGCGTTGCAGTTGAACCCGCCCGGGCACGCGGTCCAGGTCGACTTGCCTCCCTTACCGCACTGGACGCACGTCGTCCGGGCGTCGTTGAGCTCCTTCGCGCGCTTCGTGTTCCAGCACGCGAGGCAGATGTGCGCGCCGTCCTCCCCCTCGACCGCTGCCAGGCCCGGCCGGTTGAGCTGCTTGCACTCGACGCACTTGATGCCGGCGGCGTGCTTCTTCTCCTTGCGGAGCGTGCACGCGCAGGGGTTGCAGACGATGCCCGTGCCCTTGACGACGCAGAACTTGCTCGTCTCCGTCGCGGGGCAGCGCACGCACACGGTGACGCCGCCGCGCGGGAACTTGACGTGGTTCTCCACCGTCATCCGGCACGCGTTGCAGCAGCGGACCTCCACGCCGTTCAGGGTCTTGCGGTACCACTTAGAGGTGTTCCGCAGATCGTGTGAGCGGCCGCACCCCATCTCGCACAGCCTACGGACGGCGGGGGCGGGAACGGTTAGTCGCCGCCGCGGCGCGGGTAGAAATTTGAAATGAAAAGAAGTCGCGTCGTCGTCGTCGTCGCGCGGTGGGAGTGAACGTACCCGCCAGCCGGCTTCGGCCCGCGCGGCGCCTTGGCGTACACAGGGTGTGCGCGACGGTTCTTCGGGTTAATACCCGGCACGATCTCGACCACGCCCCCGGTCGGGACGGCGAAAGTAATCGCGCGCGCTCTGCCGCCGACGCCGACGCCGCCGCCGCCGCCGCGACCGCCGCCGCCGCGGTTCGTCGGCGCGGGCGGCGCGGGGCGCCAGTCGTCCTCCTCCTCCTCGGGCTCGGGCTCCTCCTCGAGCTCCAGCGCGAGCGGCTCGCCGTTCTTCGCCGCGAGCCTCGCCGCGCGCCTCGCCTCCCTCGCTGCGCGCCTCGCCTCCTTCGCGGCTTTCCTCGCCGCCCACCCGTCGAGGAGCTGTTTCCGCTGTAGCCGCCTCTCGCGCGACTGTTTGTTGAACAAGCGGTGCCAGTCGTCGTCGTTCTTCGCGACTTTCAGGTGCGCCATCCGCATCCCCTGCGCCTGCTTCTCCGGGTCCTCGTCGTAGACCTGCTTCAAGCTCGTGTAGCCCGCGTTGTAGTTCACGTCCGGGTGCGGCTCGTTGTCCCACTCCGACTCCCACTCCGACTCGAAGTCGGAGTCGCGGCCGTCGACGGACTCCTCGGGCTCGGAGTCGAACTCGTCGCGCGCGCGCTTCGCGCCGGAGTTTTTCGCCCGCGGCGGCGCGGGGTCCTTCTCCGCGTAGTTGATGGGCGTCGTGCGATCGCGCAGGCTCATCGGGTGCGACGCGGGCGCGGGCGTCTGCGGCACGCGGCGGCGCACGGGCTGGAACCCGGTCGCGCCGCCGGCGGCGGGCGCGTCTTGACCGCCGACGCGTTGCCCGAGCTCCTGAAGTCCGAGCGAGAGCATGAACGCCTTGTTCTTCCTGATGTTCTCCTCGCGCAGGAGCTCGTACTCGCAGAGGTCCTGCACAGGGGGTGGGGCAGGGGATGACCTCGTGAGTCGAAAGCGCGCGCGGCGGCGGCGCGGAGATGCCCCGTCGCACGCGCGCGCCCGCGCGAAGCCGCGCCGCGCGAGCGAAAAGAAAAGAAAGCCGCCAGGCTGGACGCGTCACGAAACGCGGCCGCGCGCGCGGGGGGGGAAGAGGGCGTGAGGCGCGCACCTGATCGTCGGAAGCGTCGACGCCGGACATGGCGGAGAGAGAAGGGGTGCGGAGAGAGCGGGGGGTGCGGGTGGGGATGGGGGGGTGCGTGTACGTCGTGCGGCGCGCGTGCGGTTGTGCCGCGAGCAACGGATATTTCTCGGACGTGATTTATTTTCGCGCGCGGCGGACGCACAGCTGTGCGTCCGCTCGTTCGGTCCTCGCCCACGCGCAAACATCGCTGCGTCACGACGTGCTCTGGCGCGTCGTGGGCGTCGCGTCGGCGCGGTCGTTCCCGCGGGGTAGGTTCTATGTCGGACGGATGGGGACGCGCGGCGAGGGGGCGCGACGGCTTCGCCGCGTGCGCGCGCGAGCTCGAGTGAAAGAAAAAATATTACGCGCCCGCGCTACCTCTCTACCACTTGAACGGCGCGACGAGCTGCGCGACCGCATCGAGCGCGGATATCCCCCACTCCTCGCGGTAGCCCACGATCAAGCACCCGCGCTCGACTCCGGCGTCTATAAACCCGAACGTCGTCTGCCCGGTCAGATCGATCCTCGGGCGCCACGGAAGGTTGAGGTCGCCCGTCATCCGCCAGCTCGCGCGAACGCTGCCGCCGCCGCCGCCGCCGCTGCCACCATCGTTCCCTCGCGCCGGCACTCGCGGAGACTTCGTCGCGCGCGGCGACGCGCTCGTCGTCGTCGTCACGTCGTCATCATCATCCATCACCATGATCATCGATGAGATTAGCCGTCGCCGCCGCTCCCGCGGCCCTCGCGAGGCGCCGCCGCCGCCGCGCGCTGCGCTCTGCGCCGCCACTCGCTCGCGGCGCGGCGGCTCTGCGAATCGGACGCGTCCGAAGAGTGAGTCCTCAAGGAACGGCGTTCACCTCGCGCTCGCGGTCGTATGGGAACCAGTCCGTCGTCCGTCGGGAATGTAAATAAGTTATGAACGGTACACGACGCCATCGGTCATTCGGAAGACGCGAGGTGCTCCAACAGCGCGAGCGCGGCTTCCAACTCCTCGCCCTGAAACCCCCCGAACACGACCGTTTTCTTCCCTCCGCCCGAGTCGGCGCCCTTGGTCGTCACCCGCACGCCCCCGCCCCCGCCCCCGCCCTCGCCGCCGCCGCCGTCCTTCGCGTTGGTCCTCTCAACCGCGTCCACGGCGTCGTGCGCGACGACGAAACTCTCCGGGGTGTCACCGCGCAACAGCGGCGCGGGCTCGAACGCGAAGCACGCGTGTCGCTCGGTGACGTACAACGCGCCGGCGAAGGGGAGGACGATCGTCGGGGGCGTCGTCGCCAGAGCCTCCGGAGCGGCGGCGGCGGCGGCGGCGGACGCGTTTTTTTTTTTCTTTCCTCGCTCGCCGCCGCCGCTCGCGTCGCCGCTCGCGTCGCCCGTCGCGAGCGCGTACCGCTGCTCGACGTCGCACGCGAAACACTCCAGCAGCGTGCTCCCGCTCGGGAGCGCGGGAAACTTCTCCCTGAGCTGCGCGGGCGTCGTCGACGGCGGCTTCGCGCGCGGTCTCCGAACGACGGCGTACCCGTCCCAGACGCCTCCTCCTCCTCCGCTTCCTCCTCCGCGCGTCGTCGTCATCGCGTCCTCGCCGTCGCCGCCCTCGCCGGTCGCGTCCGCGACGAGATAGTCGATCCCTTTCCAGAGCTCGCTGATCCCTTGCGCGATCCCGAACGGGTCGTCGACGCCGTCCCGCGACGAGGTCGTCGTCTCCGCGTCCGTCGGTCGCGACGTCGTCGACCGAGCCGTCGTCTCCGCGGTCGTCGTCGTCGTCGTCGTCGTCGACGCGCTGCTCCACCCGAACATCCCGGACAGCGCGTCGACGCCCTCGGAGAGCGCCGCGGAGGCTTGGTCCGCCATCTCCGTCGCTTGCCTCTGCGCCTCGGTGAGTATCGCGTCCGCGTCGGGGTAGAAGGCGTCGTCGTCGTCGGCGAGACCGTCGAGATCCGCGGCGTCGTCGCCGTCGCCTCCGAGGTCCTTCGCCGCGCGCGCCACCGCCTCGTCCATCCGCGCGGCGCCGCGGCCGTCCGCGTCCTCCTCCTCCTCCTCCGCCTCTCTCGGTTTCTTCGCCTTCGCGGTCGCGGGGGTGAGGAACACCTCGGTCTCGGCCGCGGCCGGGGACGGCGAGTCGGGGGGGCTCATGGCGCGGGGCGAAGTGCGATGCGATGCGTTGGGCGACCGTTTGGACGAGTCCGACAAATAAAACAATGTGCACTCCGCGCCGCGCCGGCCGCGATGTCCTCGTTCGCGCGCACGGCGACGCCGGCGAACGCGCTCAAGGCGATCGACAGCAAACAGAAGCACCTCAGAATGCTCCTGTGCGACAGGCTCGAGACGAACGCGGAGACGTACGGCGACGGCGCGGCGATGCCCGGCCGACGCGTCCTCGCCGCGACCACCGAGGGCGGGCGCGAGAGCGACGAACAGGACGACGCGACGACGACGACGGAGGCGGACGCGCGCGACGACGACGACGACGACGACGACGACGACGCGTCGTTAGACCCGAAGTACTGGTTCCCGCCGTACGCGAAGAGAGGCGCGCTCGCGAGGGACCTGTCGACGGCCGTCTCGAGGGGGCGAACGCCGACGGGCGACTTCGTTGAGACGATCAATCCAGCGCTGCACCCGCCGCCGGGCAACGGATTCAGGCGGTAGGCGGCGGCGGCGACGACGGGCGGGGTCGGGACGGGACGACGCGCGCGCGTCGTAGGTCGTTTCGGTCGACGTCGTCATACTCTTAGTGTACCTCTTAATAGTAGCGAGAAGAAGCGAAGCGAAGCGAAGAGAGCGCGTCGACGAACGTCGCGCGTTCAGATCCTCCGTCGTCGCGGATCCTCCGGTCCGTCGTCGCTCGCTCACCGATACATGTGCTGACCGCCGTACTGCTGCTGCGCGTACTGACCGTACGCGGAGTACGCGTCGCCGCCCGCGGGCGGCGCCGGCGGCGCGGGCGTCGCCTTCGCGGACGGCTGTCCGTAGCTCTGTTGCCCGTACGCGCTGTGCTGCGCGCCGGCGTTGGCCGACGTCTTCTTTTGCGCGCCGCCGACGCCGACGCCGCCGGCGTTTTGCCCTCCGTACCCTCCCGCGTTCGGGGGCACGCCGTACGCGCCGGCTTGCGGATACCCGTAGTACGGCGACTGCACGTACGGCGCCGTGGGGGGCGGCATGTAGTACCCGCCGTACATACCCGGGTGGCCGTACGCGCCCGCCATGCCGGCGCCGGCGAACGCCTGCTGCATCGCCGCCGGCGCGGGCGCGCCCGAGGACTCCTTCGCGCCGCCGCCCGACGCCCGTCCCCCCGCGTTGCCCGCGTTGGAGTTTGCGCTCTTGTTCGCGTTGACGGAGCCGTACACGTTGGCGCCGGCGCCGCTCGCGCCCTGCGGCGCGCTTCGCGCCTGCGCCTGCTGCCCCTGCTGCGACCTCGCCGTCGACCCGCCCGCGGTTTGTTGCGCTCCGCCGAACTGGTTCCTGAGGTAGTCGTTCGTGTCGTACGACCCCGCGCCCGCGCCCGCGGCGCCGCCGGCGCCGTACGCGGCGCCGTACGCGCCGTACGCCTCCGCCCCGGGCATCACCTGCGGCGGCATCATGTAGTTGTACGCGTTGGGCATGCCGCCGTAGCCGTACGGCATCTGCTGCGAGTGCTGCGAGTGCTGCGACGCGGCGGCGTGCTGGTGCGCGGAGTGATGCGCGCTCGACGCCGGCGCGCCCGAGGTGGCCCCCGCGGTGCCCTGCGATGCGTCTTGTTTCAAGTCGTCCGGCAGCTTCATCCCGCCCTGCGCCCGCTGCTGCTGCTGCTGCTGCTGCTGCTGCTTGTTGTCGTTGACGTAGGACGAAAACGACCCCGCGGCGGCGGCGCCCGCGTCCGCGGCGCCCGCGGACGCGGCGGCGGTGGACGCGCCGCCGAGCCCCTGCGCGAATCCGAAATCACCCACTCCCGCGCCGCCGAAGCTGCCGAACCGCAACCCGAGGCCGCCGTCGCTCGCGCCGACGCTCTGCGCGCTCGCCGCGGCGACGACGCCGGGCGCCTCCGCCGCCGCCGCCGGCGGCGCCGTCGCGCCGTCGAACCCGTACCCGAACGTGTCCGCGGAAACGACGGTGGGCCCAGGTCCGCCCCAGCCGCCGTCCGACGCCGCCGGCGCCGACCGCGGCGCGCCTCCCCGCTGCGCCGCCGCCGCGCCCGTCGCCGCCGCCGCGACGCCAAAGTTGGGCGCGGGGACAGATTTGCCGCCGCCGCCGGCGCGCGCGAGCGGGACGTCGCCGCCGCCGCCGTTCGGTCGCGGTAACGGTCGACCCGCGTTCGTTTGTTGTTGTTGCTGCTGCTGCTGCTGTTGTTGTTGTTTCCCGCCCCGCGCGCCGCCCGCGGCCGGTCCGCGCGTCGATTTCGCCGGCGCCGCCGTCGGCGCCGGCGTCCTCGGCCCTCGGACGATCTCCGCGGCAGTGCGTCCGCCGGCGCCGCCCCACTTCGGCGCGGCCGCGGCGGCGGCGGCGGCCGCGGCGGGCGCCGACACGCCGGGCGCGGGGCCGGGCGCCGCGCGCGCTTGCGCCTGCCCGGGCGTCGGCCCGCCCGCGCCGATCGCGCGCGAGTATAACGGCTGACTCGTCGCGTCGTCGGCGCCGGCGGCGGGTTTGGGCCCTCGCGCGTCGCCGCGGCGGTCGCGACGCTCGCGGCCGCCCTCGCCCGCGCGCGGCGCGGGGAGCGGGACTTTGCCGCCGCCCTTGCGGTCTGCGGGCGAGGGAGAAGAGAGGGTGGGGGGTAGGCGGTGAGTCGTCGCGGCGACTGGAATCGAGGGAGGAACAAAAATCCTCTCCGGCGACTGGATGCTGCACTTGACACAGCTGTCGCGACGGGACGGATCTATCGATTCGACCGCGTGGTCGCGCGGGATCTTCCGGAGACGCGGCGCGGCGCGCGCGGTCGACGCACCTTGCTTCTCGCGTCTCTCGCCGCCCTTGCGGTCGCGGTCGTTCTTGTCTTTCTTCGTCGGCGCGGCCTTCGACGCCTGCGAACGACGGAGCGCGGGGGCGAAGGGCGCGACGCGTGAGGTCAGTCAGCGCGAGTGGGCACTACGGCGACGAGTATCGGCCGATCTCGCGGGAGGAGGAGAGGACGCGGCGCGCGATCGCGCGCCGGAAAGTCGGCGCGCGGGAGCGCTTCGAGCGCGCGCACCGCCGGCTTCTTCGCGCCCTTCTTAGAGACCTCCTCGAACTTTTCCACTGCGCGACGAGAGAGGGGAGAGGGCGTCAGCGCGCGTCGCGGGGAGGGAGAGATCGCGTTCCCGCGCGCCGGCGTCGTCGATTGCTTTTCGAGCGGTCGATCGATCGATCGCGCGTCGCGGCGCGTCGCCGGAGAGCGCGCGAGGCGGGGGCGGCGGGGCACGCACTGTCCATGAGCGCGTTCGTCGCCGCGTTCACGTCCCCCGCGTATTTCTTGAGCATCGCCACGACGTCGTCCTCGCCCTGGCCCGTGATGCTCACGAGCGTCTGTATCTGCGCGCGCGCCATCGCCGCCGTCCGCGTCCTTGTCCTCCCCTCGTGCGCGCGTCGAACGATCGAAGCGGCGTCGATCGCGGACGAACGTCGGCCGCGCGACTCGCGATGCGTTCGAGCGCGTGCTTCGCTCGATGCGACTTTTACGCTCGCGCTGACGTGCGAGCGATGCGTGCGGTTGCCGGCGCGTCGAGGGCGTCGCGGCGCGTGCGGGTGTGGTCGCGCCGGCGCGAGAGCGACACGGGGAAACTACCTGACGCTGACGGAACTCCCGTGTGCCGACCGCGAAGAAGGCGGGAAACAGCTCGCGTATGGAAACGTAGTTAGAGTAGTGTACTACTTACGCGTACTACGCGCACGTGTACGACTCGCGAATGACCTCAGTGTTAAAAAACGTTTTTCACCCATCCTTCGCTTTCAACATTTGATCGCGTCCTCTTTCAACTGACCGATGAACTCTTCTGCGCGTCGCGCGTCCGTCCCACGACTCGCGGTCCTCCGCGCTCAACCTCGCGCCGACGAGGTCGTCGAACCGCCCTCTCTCCGCCAAAACGTCCGCGTCCGCGAGCGCGAGGTCCATCCTCGCGCCCGCGCGCCCGTTCGCGTCGTCCTCCACCGCGCGCGCGTCGACCAGGCGACCGGCGCACACGTACGGACCCTTGTGCGCGCGTAAGAAGAGCACCGCGGCGGCGGCGTCGGCGTCGTCGTCGGCGTCGGCGTCGTCGCCGCCGCCGCCGCCGCCGCCGTTCGCGGCGGCGAGGACGGCGCGCACGCTCAGTGGGCCGCGGGAAGGCGCGTGCGGACCCGCGAACCAACTCATCTTCACGGCGACGGTTTCGCCGCCGCCGCCGCCGCGGGCGCCGCCGCGGGCTGAGGGTCGTTCCGTACGAGCGAACGTCGGGGTGGAGTTGAAAGGCGTCAGAAGCGGAGCTGAAAGGCGTCGAGGGCGGGTATTGAAAGCGAGGGGTGACGGGCGGAGAGATGTGCCGATAGAGAAAGTCCTTAAGGATCGGCGTTCACCACGCCAACGCGGTCGTATGGGGACCAGTGTATAGAACGCGCCTGATCCCGCGACCCACCACTGGTTCGGGTACCGCGCGTTCGCCGCGTTGTTCCCGTGCCGCTCGTACGCCTTCCCGCCGACGTTCACGAACAGCGCGAGCACGTTCCCGCACCGCTGGACGCCGCCGCGGCCGCCGCCGCGTCGCTCCGCCGCGGCGGCGGCGTCGTCCGACGGAGGATATCCCGAAAGCCAATCCGCGACGTCGATCTTCTTGTCGAAGCTGCGCCCGACGGCGTGGCGGATCGCGTCGACCGCGACGGGCGCGCGCGGCGGCAGCCTCGGGATCGACCGCGCGACCTGAACCCGTCGCTCTGTCCGCGCGCGCGGCGGCGGCGGCGGCGGCGCGTCGAAATACGGCGGGCGCGACAGCGGCGACGTCGGGTCGCTCAGGGTCGTTCTATACGAGCGACGATGTCGGGGTGGAGTTGAAAGGCGTCAAATTGAGTTGAAAGACGTCATAGGGTCGGGGATTGAACGCGAGGGACCCTGGGCGGAAAGAATCGCCGGGTAAATTCCTTAAGGATCGGCGTGCACCACGCGAACGGGGTCGTACAGATGGGGACCAATGTGAGGAACGCACCGCAGCGCCGCCGCCGTCGCCTCCGGGGCGATCCCGACGCACCGGTCGAACAGCACGGTCAACACGTGCGCGTCCGCGGCGGCGTAACGCGCCTGCGACGGCGACAGAGGCCGCCGTTCCCAGTCCGAGCACTGCTCCGCCTTGTTCACGTAACACCCGAGGCACGACGCGACGACGCCGGCGAGACCGACGCGCGAGCGGAGCACTTTTTTTTCCGGGAACGCGACGAGCGCGAGCGATTTGACGTCCACGACGCCGACGCCGCGCGCGTGCTCGGAATCCTCCGCGGTCGCGGGATCGACGGCGGCGACGGATTTCAGCGACGGGTAAGACGTCCGCAGCCGCTTCAGGTCGTGGTCTAGACCGAACCCGAGTTTGAGCACGCGTCTCGACGCGAAGAGGTCGCGGAGGAAGGCGTCGAACGCAGCCGCCGCCGCCGTCGCCGCCGCCGCGTTTTCGTTTCCGTTTCCGTTTCCGTTTTCGTCGCGATCGGCGGCCATGACGCCGGCGACGTCGACGAGGAACGCGTCGGAGCGCGTCGCGATCTGGAGGATGGACACGGGCGACCCGGAGACCGGGCGCCACTCCGCGTCCACGCCGACGACGTCGTACGAGCGTTCGCCCTCGTCGTCGTCGTCGTCGCCCTCGTCGCCCTCGTCGTCGCGGAGAGTCGCCGCGCGCATGCGAGCGATCGACGCGACGTCGCAGACCCAGTGCACGTTCTCGTCCGGAAGCGACGGAAACTCGGTCGTCTTCCCGCCGCCCTCGCGCTCGCCGACGCGCAGGAGCGCCAGCGCGTCGGAGATGTCCGCCTCGTCGTCGGACGTCCCCGTCGTCGTCGTCGTCGTCGCGGTCTCCTCCTCCTCCTCCTCCTCCTCCTCCTCCCCCGCCGCCGCCGCCGCCGCCGCGTCCGCCGCCGCTAAAGCCCCGAGCGCGGCCGCTTCTTCCTCGCCGACGAGGACGCGCACGCTCTCGCACACGACGTCGACGCCCCCCGGTCGCGGGTTACTCTGCGCCCGCCCCCGCGCGCGGACCACGACGCCGGGCTTCAGCGCGCGTAAGATGTCGTCCATCGCTCTCTTCCCGTCGTCTTCGTTCACGTCTTCGTTCTCGTTTACGCCGCCGCCGCCGCCGCCGCCGCCGCCGCCGCCGCTCAGCGCGCGCATCAACGTCCGCCCCGCGATGAGCTGCAGCGTCTTCGCGCCTCTCACCGACTCGTCGTCCGTCTCGATCGCGCGGAGCGTGCAGAACATGAGGTACTTCGCGACGCGTCTCGAGCTCGTCACGCGCGCCGTCGTGTAGGTATCTACCCTCGTCGCCGCCGCCGCCGCCGTCTCGCGCATGATCGAAGCCATCTCCGCGCGGATGAGCCTCCGCTCGGAGCCGACGCGCTCGTCGACCTCGTGCGGCGCGGCCACGAGCGCGCCCCGCGACGACGACGACGACGACGACGGCGTCTCGGGGGTAGAAGGCGCGACCGGGGGTTCGACTCTGACGCTCGCGCTCGCGTTCGTCGTCGTCGTCGTCGTCTCCTCGTCGTCCGCCGCTCGCCGCCGCTTCACGTCCGCGACCTCGCCCCTCGTCAGCCCCACGAGCTCGCGCGTCGCCACCTTCATCTCGCGCGACGCGTCGCCGCTCCCGCCGTACACGTGCGCGTGCGGAATCTCCAGTATCTCCGCGTCCACGAACGTTCGCAGCCGACGCGGCGCGTGGCCGAAGGGCGGCACCACCCCCGGCGAGAATCCGCACGCCGCGGTCGTCTCCTCCGCGGTCGCGAGGCGCACGCGCTTGTTCGACGTGCCGCACAGGCGCGCGAGCTTCTTCGCGTCGACGCGCTCGAGGCCGTTGGTGACGACGCACACGAAGACGGGCGCGGGGGCGTCGCGGTCTCCGTGCTCGACCGCGAAGACGAGCGATTTGATGATCTGCGAGGCGTCGACGCCCAACGCGACCGCGGAGGACGCGACGTCGTTTCCCGCGGCGTCGGGGGGGCGCGGGACGAGCGACGCGGCGTCGGGGGAGACGTCGTTCGCGCGGAGCCACGACGCGAGCGGCGAGGAGGAGGAGGAGGAGGAGGGGGAGGAGGAGGTCGTCTTC
>NW_003315895.1:293595-308464 GCF_000151265.4 Micromonas pusilla CCMP1545 | reverse complement strand
TCGCGCACCGCGACGACGACGACGACGACGACGACGCGCGCGTCGACGTCCGACGCGCGCGCGGACGGCGCGCGGCGGGGACCGACGCGGCGTGGGACGGCGCGCGGCCGCGCGTCGCCGCGCGCATCCACCGCGCCGCGCGCCGCGGAGGACGCGCGCGCGGGAGGAACCCCCCCTCGACGCCTCCCGAGCGCGCTGCGCTGTCGGATTGTGACGTGGCATCGCATCGGAGTGGCTCGAACCCGACGTCGCGTCGTCGTCGACGCGAGCGCCGCGCACACCCTCGCGCGCGCGCGATGACGACCGCGAGCATCGCGCGCGCGGCGCTCGCGCCGCCGCGCCTCCCGCGGCGACGCGCTCCCGCGCGCGTCGCCGCCCTCTCGCGCGCGGCCGACGCGTCGTCGTCGTCGTCGTCGTCGTCGTCGCGGCGTCCGAGTCGACGACGCGCGCTCGCGATGTCCCTCGCGGCCGCCGTCCTCGCGCCCTCCTCCGCGCCGCTCCCCGCGACGGCCGCCGCGCCCGCAGCCGCCGCCGCCTCGTCCTCCTCCGAGAACCTCGCGCGCGCGTTCGCCGACGCGATGGCGCTCGCGGGCGACTACGACGCCGCGGACGCGGCGTGGACGCGCGCGATCGAAATCGACCCGACCAACGCCGCCGCGTGGGGCAACCGCGGGACGTCGCGCCTTCAGGCTGGGCGGTGGGCGGACGCCAGGGACGACCTCGAGAAAGCCGTGGGCCTGTCCCCGGACGCGAACGCGCCGGACGCGCTGACGCTGAACAACTTGGGGAACGCGGAGGGCGCGTGCGGCCGATGGGACGTCGCGGCGGCATATTTTTTGGAGGCGTCCAAGTCTCGCGACCTCCGCGACATCGCGCTCGCGAACTTCGCGCTCGCGAAGTTCCAGGTCGGCGACGTCGACGCCGCGCTGCGCGCGACGCGGTCGCTGCTCAGGAGAGATCCGGAGTTCTGGGACGCGCGCGCGGCGACCGCGGCGTTTCTGTGGGCGCGCGGCGACGAGGAGGACGCGGAGGCGGAGTGGACGAAGGCGCGTCCCGGTCACACCGGTTCCCATGCGACCGCGTTCGCGTTGTGAACTTCATTCCTTAAGGACTTTCTCTCCCGGCGTTCGTCTCTCTCCGCCCAGGGTCCCTCGGTTTCAATCCCGACACACCTCGACGCCTTTCAACTCCGCTTCTGACGCCTTTCAACTCCACCCCGCCGTCGCGAAAACGCACTTCGCACGAACGACCCTCAGCTGTGTCGCTCCGGGCGAGGGTTCGGCGGCGCGAGCAGCGCGGAGGACGCGCGGAAGGACGGGGAGCTCGCGTACGGCGTGAAGCTGTTCGAGCAGCAGCTCGCGCAGCAGGCCGCGGTGGTGGCCGGGAGAGTGGGGATCGACGGGAACGCGATCCCGGGATCGACCGTCGTCGGCGCGGGGGAGACGGGTGCGTTCACACTAGTCCCCATACGACCCCGTTTGCGTTGTGAACGCCGATCGTAGAAGACCACACGCCGGTCCCCGTACAAATCGCGTTCGCGCGGTGCACGCCGTTCCTTGCAAGGGACTTTTGGGTCCCGCGCGCGCGTGTTTCTCTCCGCCCAGGGTCCCTCGCTTTCAATCCTCGACCCTATGACGCCTTTCAACTCCATATCTGACGCCTTTCAACTCCGCCCCTCCTCGCCAGACGACACGCCATGCGCGTTGTACGCGGACGTGCGGACGGTCGCGGGGCGTTGGCCGCCGCGGTGCACCGCCGCGCTGGACGCGTTCTTGAGGGTGAGCAGGACGGGGGATGCGCTGGGGTACGACGGCGTCGTGACGCGGTACGCGTTCGAGTAATAAGTAGCGCGCGGGCAGGCGCGGCTTCGGCGTTTTATTATATTTTTTTGGCGCCGACTGATGAAACGCATTTTGTCTCGTCGCTGGCGCCGGTCGCGCCGTTCACGCCGTTCACGCCGCGCCTCTTCGTCTCTTCGTCTTCGCGCTCGCCGGGGCGTCCGTCTCCTCGCGCCGTTCTCGTCGAGACGTCCGCGCGCGCGGGAGCAAAAAGAACAGTGCCTGATAAGGGGCTCGAACCCTTGACCACAAGATTAAGAGTCTTGCGCTCTGCCGACTGAGCTAATCAGGCGGCACTGAGCGAACCGGGGCTGCCGGTCCGAATGGTCGTTTAATGCGTTGAGCTACCCACTGACCGCGTGTTAACGCGGAGGCGAGCATCAGATACCCGGTTTTGCGAAAGCTAGCTATATGAGAGTACATTTTACTACGCGCTCCCCCGACCGTTTCATGCTCGTCCGTCGCTGCGGTTTGAACTCGTCGTTTGATGATTTTGGTTCAACAACGCAACGTCCGATCCGACGCGACGACGCGCCAGAAGACGCGACGCGAACGCGCCCGGGTCAGGCGTCGCTCGCGTCGGCACGTCGGACGCCGCGGACGCGCGCGCGCGATTCCCCGGAAGACGCGACGCGCGCGCCGCCGCGGGCGACGAAACCGTCGTCGTCGTCCGTCGTCGTCGTCGTCGCGTCGTCGTCCTCGATCGAGTTTTATTATTTAGGATGTCGTCGTCGTTCCGCCCGAGGGTTGACCCGACGACGTGGGGGACGGAGCACCGGCGCCGCGCGGACGACGACTTGACGCGGCGGCGCGAGCGCGAGCGCGTGCGCGCGACGCTCGACGCCGCGGACGCGGCGGCGGCGGAGTCGCTGCGCCGCGCGAGGCACGACGCCGCGGCGACGACGCGCGTCGAGCGCGAGGCGTCGCGCGACGCGAGGAACGCGCGTCGACGCGCGCCTCCGCTCCCCGGGGAGGAATACGTCCACCTGCCGCAGCACGGGAGGAACCCGTCGCTGGCCGCGCGCGCGACGAACGGCGCGCTCGCGCGTCGCGTCGCGCAGGCCGAGGCGGCGGTGGCCGCCGCGGAGGCGGCCGCGAGCTTGCTGTGGAAGGGGGGCGGCGAGCGCGGCGCCGGAGGCGGCAATAAAGGGGCGGACGATCGACGCGTCGCGCGTCGTCAACGAGACGACCGCCAACTCGCGCCGCCGACGCACCGCGCGGCGTCGCCGAAGGTTGTCGTGCACCGCGACCCGGACGCCGCGAGGTTCGCGACGACGACGACGCGCCGCCCGCGGACGCCGTCGCCGCCGAGGTACGGCGCGTACCGAACGACGAGAGACGGGTACGCGGCTTCGCGTCGCGAAGCCGTCGTTTGCGGCGGCGGCGGGTACTCGTCCCACGACGACGACGACGACGACGACGACGGGCGTCGGAACCTGAGACCCGCGGTCCGCGGCGGCTACGGCGCCGCGCCGCCGAACGCGAACGTCGCGCTCGCGCGGCTGCGCGAGGGAAGGCGCGCGGCGACGACGACCGGCGCCGGCATCCGCGCGCGGCGTTTGGATTCGAATCCAAACGCGTCCCCCCGCCGCGCGACGGTTCGTCGCGCCGACGTCCGCGACGGCGGGGACTACCGCCTCGACGGCAAGACGCGCATCGAGATCGCGCACCTCAGAGAGGACCTTCGCGTCGCGGAGTGGGACGACGCGGAGCGGCTCGAGCGCGATATGCGCGACGCGGCAGCGGCGCGGGATAATCTGACGCGGTACGGCGAGGAGGCGCCCGGGCGCCTGACGTCGAGGACGCGAGGCACGCTCGCGGCGTTGAAGGCGCGGCGCGGCGGCGGCGGCGGCAGCAGCAACGGCGGGTCGCGCGCGGGGAGCGTGTACTCGAGCTACGACGGCGGCGAGGACCTCTCCGACGACGTCGCGGAGTACTTCAACCGCGACGCCGACCCGGCCCGCGGCGCGACGTCGCGGCAGCCGCGGTTCGACGCGAAGAAGCCCGCGTGGAACGACGAGCCTTTCGCGGAGGACGCGCGCGCGCCGGCGTGGGGGGACGTGAACGGGTACGGGAACGACGGCGACGAGGAGGACGAGCCCGCGCCGCCGTTTCCGCCGGCGCGTCAGCGCCCGCGACCGAAGATGCAACCTTCCTCAAAGATGCGGCGCGATAAGCCGGGGTGGAACGCCGACGCGGCGGACTCGAGAGGCGGGTTCGACGAAGACGCGCCGATCCGACGAAGAGAGACGCAGACGCGTCGCGCCGCCTCGCCGCCGCCGCCGCCTCCCGCCGCCGCGGCGCGTCCGGTCGCGAGCTTCGACGACGTGCCCGCGGTGGCGGGCGGCGGGAGTAACGGCGACGCCCCGTTCAACTTTTCGCGGATGTCCGTCCCCGACGGCGCCGACGCCGGGCCGACGAAGCTGACGCCGTGCGCGACGTGCGGGCGCAAGTTCGCCGCGAGAGCGCTGGAGATTCATACTAGGTCGTGCGGGAAATCGGCGACGCGGAAGAAGTTCGACGCCTCCAAGGCGCGCGCCGCGGGGACGGAGGTGGAAAAGTTTCAAGGAGAAGCCGCGCGCGCGGGGCGAGGGCCGAGGGGTGGCGTCGCGAGCAAGAGCCAGCCGCGAAACTACCTGAAGACGGCGGCGAAGGCGGCGATGGGAGGAGCGACAGGGGGAACCCAGAGGCGCGCGACCGGCGGCGCGGCGCTGGACATCTCCCCGCCGAAGCCCGGGAAGCCGGTGCCGAAGTGGAAGAAGCAGAGCGAGATGCTCCGAGCCGGGCTGAGCGGGGCGAGCGGGAAGGGCGGCGGCGGCGGCGGCGCGATGACCGAGTATTCCGCGGGCGACGACCTCGAGCAGTGCCCGCATTGCCTGCGGAAGTTCAACGAGACCGCCGCGGCGAGGCACATCCCGCAGTGTCGGAACATCCAGGCGAAGCCGACGCGGTTGCAGAAAGGGGGCGGACGCGGGGCGCATCACAGGGGGGACGAGAACAAAGCCCCGAAGAAGTACGGGAGGTGGTGAGTAGAACATGTAATTTACAGTATGGATTCAAAGAGTTGAGAATCTAGTAACAGTCTACTGTATGATACGTCGACGCCGATGTGTCATGATATCTCTCGCGTTATATTTAAAGAATCGTATGAGTGAATCAAAGGATGCGTCGCGGTTTCGCACGCGCGTCGTTCACGGGGCTTTAATACCCGCCGTACGATCCCCCGCCGCCGTACCCCGAATTTCCGCCGCCGTTCGCATATCCGCCCGTTCCCCCTCCTCCATATCCGCCCCCAGAATATCCTCCTCCGCCGCCGTAGCTGGACCCGCCGCCGCGGAAGCCACCGCCGCCGCCGCCGCGGAAGCCGCCGCCGCCGCCTCTTCCGCGCCCGCCGCCGCCGCCGCCGCCGCCGCGGGTCGCCATCTCCTGAATCTCCGGCGACACCGTCTGCCCGGCGTCGCGCAAGATCGGAATCAGCTTCCTCGCCATGTTCCCCTCACCGGGTTCGATGAACGAGTGCGCGTGCCCTTTGTTCCCCGCGCGGCCGGTTCGCCCGATCCGATGGACGTAATCCTCGATCTGGTTCGGAAAGTCAAAGTTCACGACGAGGTTCACCTCCTTGATGTCGAGCCCGCGCGCGGCGACGTCCGTGGCCACGAGCACGGGGACCCGCCCGCTCTTGAACTGGTTGATGATGTAATCGCGCTCGCGCTGCTCCTTATCGCCGTGGATCACCGCGCCCATCCCGCCCATGCTGCGTCCGATCTGATCGCACATGCGTTTCGTGCTGCAAAACACGATCGCCTTGAGCGGCTGCGCGGGAGGGTTCCGAAGCACTTCCATCAGTCTCTGCTGCTTCTGGAACCCGCCGCATACTTCGATCACCTGCGAGATGTCCTTGTTCGCCACGAGCGAGTCCGTGTCGCCGATGTTGACCTGGATCGGGTTCGTGAGGATCGCCGTCGCGACGCGCACCACAGCCTTGGGCCAGGTGGCGGTGAAGAAGAGCGTCTATACGAGCGATGATATCGGGGTGGAGTTGAAAGGCGTCAGTTGAAGTTGAAAGGGGTCGAGGGCGGGGATTGAAAGCGAGGGACCCTGGGCGGAGAGAGACGACGGGAAAAGTCCTTAAGAAACGGCGTTCACCACGCCAACGGGGTCGCATGGGGACCAGTGTGAGATAGAACGCGCCTGCCTCGCCGGCGGCGCCCTCGCCAAAATCTTCCGAATCTGCGGCTCGAACCCCATGTCGAGCATCCTGTCCGCCTCGTCCAACACGACGTACGTCGCGCTGCCGAGGTTCACGGCGCCGGACTCGAGGAAGTCGTTCAGACGGCCCGGCGTCGCGATGGCGATCTGCGGCCCCGATCGCAGCTCTCGTAGCTGCATCCCTTTCGGCGCGCCGCCGTAGAGGCACACGGAGAACATCCCGATCGCCCTCCCGAACTTCGCGGTCTCCTCCTGGATCTGCGTCGCGAGCTCGCGCGTCGGCGCGAGGACGGCGACGGTCGGACCGACCGGCCTGGGCCCGTTGGCGCGCGCTCGGATGTGCATGATGCCCTGCGTGGGTGAAGCGATCGGTCAGTCGAACGTCTTACCGGTCAAACGTTGAAAGGGAAGCGCGGGTGAAGAGTGACGACGGGAAAAGTCCTTAAGGAACGGCGTGCACCACGCGAACGGGGTCGTATGGGAAGCAGTCTCACCGGGAAAAGGTAGCCCACGGTTTTCCCCGACCCCGTCTTCGCGACGGAGATGAGGTCGTACCCTTGCAGCGCGATCGGCCACGACTGCGCTTGGATCGGCGTCGGGCTCGTGTACCCGGCGCGCGTGACCGCGTCCAGGAGCTGCTGCGGCCAGCCGCCCTCCGCGAACGTCTGCTGGGGGTCGGGGGTTTGGATCCCCCTCGGCGCCTTCACGGTGATCTCCATCTTCCGACGGTAATCCTCCCCGCTCTGCGTCGAGCCGTACTTGACGTCCGTGTTTATCTCGAGCCCGCCCGCGCGCTGGTACGCGTCCGGCGGCGGCGCGTTGTAATCCAGCGCCCCGAACGAGTCGTCCGCGCCCGTGTTCTGAACCGCGGACGCGCCTCCGAGGTAGGAGTAATCGTTCGCGGGCTTGGAGGGCGCCATGCCCGCGACCGGGCGGTCGTACGTAGTCGCGTTCGTCTCCGTGTTCCAGAAGTACGTCAGGCCTTCCGCGTGGACTTCCTGCCACGGCGGCGGGAGCCCCGCGCTGCTGCACGTGCCTTGCACCATCGCCGCGACGACGAGATCTGAGAAGGATTACTTCTTAATTCCTCTCCCTACTAATCGGCCGACGAACGAAGAGTCGGCGGCGCGCGATCCGCGAGCGGCGATCGGCGCGAGGGAGGCGCCTTCGACGGACGCGCTCGAGACGTTCGCTTCGCGCGCGATGCGGCGAGGGCGGGTCGGTGGTGCGGTGTTGAAAGCGACGTGCGGAGAGGTCGGGCGCGTCGCGATCGCGTGTGCGCGCGCGATCGGCGGCGTCGGCGAACTTGTGGCGCGAAATAAACGTCGACGGGCGTTCTCCGAGCGTCCGATCAACGTTCGTTTCATAGGGCTACGTGTACGTGTACGGACGAGCGCACCAATGAAAGTCGAAGAATTGACCCGTCAGCCGAATAACGATGCTGATGCGAGGAGGTATGATGGGGAGGGTGCTCGCGCCGCGCACTTCCGGGCGCGCGCGCGCGCACGACCGTCGGTCGTTCATCGCCCGCGCGACGACGACGACGACGATGGCGTCGTCGTTCGCGCACCGAGCGTGCGGCGTGGCGACCGCGTCCGCGGCGCCGCTCGGCGTCGCGCTCGTCGCGCTCGAGAGCCTCGCCGCCTCCCGGGAGATTTACGCCGAGGTGGTCTCGACGTTCCCGTTCGCCGGGTTCGCCGCGAGCGCCGTCGCGCGCGCGCCGTCGCGCGCCCACTCGCCGCCGCCGTTAGCGTCGTCCGCGTCGTCCGCGTCGTCGACGCTCGAGTCGATCGTCGCGAGCGTCCTCCGCGCGACGCTCCCGTCGACGGCGTGCGACGCGGTCGACGCCGACGCCGACGCCGACGCCGACGCCGACGCCGCGACGACGACGCGCGCGCTCGAGCCGCCGAAGATCGTCGGGCGACTCGTGCTCGACGCGGTCACCGGGAAGACGTACGACGTGGAGATCAAGACGTTCGCGTCCGTGTTCTCCCCGCTCGCGCTGCTCGCGCGCGTCGGGCTGAACGCCTTCAGGCGCGTTCTATACACTGGTTCCCATACGACCGCGTCGGCGTGGTGAACGCCGTTCCTTAAGGACTTTGCCCGGCGCATCTCTCCGCCCAGGGTCCCTCGCTTTCAATCCCCGCCCTCGGCGCCTTTCAACTCCGCTTCTGACGCCTTTCAACTCCACCCCGACATTCGCTCGTATGGAACGACCTTCAGAAACTACGCGAGCGTCGTGACGAAATTCATCGAGGAGCTCGCGGCTCGAGAGGAGGAGCTCGAGCGGACGGGAGGGGTCACGGACAAGCCCGAGCCGGAGATGGAGGTGCGCGGAGGGAGTTAAACGACGCGTCGGTCGCGAATCTATCATGCTTCTTCCTTCCCGCGTTCGTTTCCTCGCGCGCTCGCGCCCGCCGCTCGCTCGCCGGTCGCGCCGACGGCCGGAGACCCTTTCCTCCCTCCCTTCTCATCCGTCCCCCCCCCCCTCCCTCCCGCGCCGCGCGCAGTGGGAAGAGCCGACGAAGCGCGCGATGGGCGGGATCATGCGCGAGACGATCGTGATGCTCACTCGAAGGGCGATCGAGCGCGTCGTCGCGCGCGCGTTCCCCGCGCGTATCGCGCGGAAGATGGTCAAGAGCGTCCCGAACAGCGCGGCGCGGAAGTGCCTCAGGCGCGTTCTGATTTGATTCACACTGGTCCCCATACGACCACGTTCGCGTGGTGAACGCCGATCCTTAAGGACTTTCTCTCCCGGCGGGCGTTTCTCTCCGCCCGCCACCCCTCGGTTTCGACGCTCGACCGCGACGCCTCACGACGCCGATCCGACGCCGACGCTCTTCAGGCCCGGGTGGGCGCGCGACGCGTGGCGGTTTCAGGCGCGTTCTTTACACTGGTCCCCATACGACCCCGTCGGCGTGGTGAACGCCGTTTCTTAAGGACTTTCTCTCCCGGCGCATCTCTCCGCCCACACCTCGCTTTCAATCCCCGACATACCTCGGCGCCTTTCAACTCCACCTGACGCCTTTCAACTCCACCCCGACATCGCTTTGTATGGAACGACCCTCAGAGCGCGACGCTCTCTCGCGTGCCGGTGCTCCGTCGAAAATGGGGCGGCTTCCGGACCTCCGCGGCGATGGCGAGAACGTACGCGCGCGCGAGCGTCGTCAACGTCGCGGGCGATCTCGTCGTCTCTCTCGCGTTCACGACGCTCGCGGTGCGGAGCATGTCCGCGATGCGCGCGGAGGCGCGTCGCGTCGTCGCGGAGGAGCGAAGAAGAGACGCGGTCGCGGCGGCGGCGGCGGCGGAGGTGAGACTGCTTCCCATACGACCCCGTTCGCGTGGTGCACGCCGTTCCTTAAGGACTTTATCCGTCGTCACTCTTCACCCGCGCTTCCCTTTCAACGTTTGACCGGTAAGACGTTCGACTGACCGATCGCTTCACCCACGCAGGCGCGCGCGGATGGAAAAGACGCGCCGCCGGAATCGGACCCGCCGTCGCTTCCCGCGATCGGACCGGAGATGCTCCGGACGTACGCGAAGCTCGTGGCCGGGCACGTCGTCCGCGGCGCCGCGATTCTCGCCGGCGGCGCCGTCGGCTGCGGCGCCGCGTCGGCGTGGCGGTTCGACGGCGGGGAGGCGGCGGAGGCGCGTCCCGGTCACACTGGTCCCCATACGATCGCGTCGGCGCGGTGAACGCCGTTCCTTGAGGACTTTTCTTCCCGGCGTTCGTCTCTCTCCGCCCACACCTCGCTTTCAATCCCCGACACGCCGCGACGCCTTTCAACTCCAACTGACGCCTTTGAACTCCACCCCGACATCGCTTCGCGTGGACCCTCGACCCTAAGACGCGGTGGACGCGACGGTTCGTGACGCTGGGGTGCGCGGTCGGGGAGCTGTGCGGGTCTGTGCTCGCGGAGATGCTCTTGTGATGGTTCCGGGGGGGGGTAGGTTATTATTGATTCGATTCTATTCGATTCTATTCGATTCTATTCGATTCGCGCGCCGTCGCGCGATGGGTCCGACGCGTCCTCTCGGAAGCGGCGACGCTTCCGCGCGCACTTTTCCTAGCCTCGAATCTCTGCTCGGATTATCGGATATCGGAGCACTCGAAAGGTGCGCTCGGAGCACTCGAAAGGTGCGTTCGGAGCACTCGACGGGCGCGCGCCGTGCCGCCTCCGCACTCTCTCTCGCGCGCGCCGCGTCCGTCTCGCTCCCGACCTCGACCTCGACCTCGACCTCCGACGCCGCGCCTTCGCCATGGCGCGTCTCCGTCTTCGGGGCGTCGTCCTCGCCGCCGCGCTCGTCGTCCTCGTCGCCGCGGCGTCGCCCGCGCTCGCGCAGGACGGCGACCCCGCGGGACGAGGCCTCTTCGGGAATCGCCGCGGGCGCCCGCCGAAGAAGCACGGCGGCGACGCGCACGAGGACGAGAGCTGCGTCCTCCCCGGACCGTCGACGCCGTGCGTCCCGGGTCCCGTCGGCGACGCGCTCTGCGCGTCCGCGCACCCGTGCTTCCGCGCGACGTGCGAGAGGGACAAGAAGGTGCGTTCTATGTTGCAACTTACAAGGTACAAACGTTTTTCACCCACCGCTCGGTTTCAACATTTGATCGTAACTTACCGTATTGCCTTTCAACTGACCGGTGCTCTTTTTGTGTGATGAAACGACCCTTCCCACAGACGAAAGATAAAAACGCCGGGACGTGCGCGTGCTCCGGAAAGAAGGACCCCGAGTCGAAATGCATCCCCGCGATCGACGACGGAAACGACTGCACCGGCCCGCTCGGTCGGTGCGACGCCGCCGGCGTCTGCGTGGAGGACGCGAAAGAGCGCGGCTGCGCGTGCGCGCCCGACGATCCCGCCTACGACCCGGACGCGTCCGGGGGGAGCGTATCGTGCGGCGGCTCTCCGCCCGTCGACGTCAACTGCCTCGCGGACAAATACCAACCGTGCAAGTGCGACGGCGACACGGCGTCGCCGAAGTGCGCGCCGAACACGCGCGAGGAAGGCTGCCCGTGCGCGGGAGAGAACGCGTGCGGCGCGGATCTGAGCGACCCGTGCGTCGATCCGAACGCGCCGTGCGTCTGCGACGGCGCCGGTAACTGCGACGTCAACTACCTGCCCGACGACGCCGCGTGCGCGTTGCCCGACGGCGACGTCGCGAAGTACTTCGTCGCCGCCGCCGCGGGCCGCGGCGTCGCCGTCGACGCCGCGTGCACGTCCGAGAGCTCCGGACTCGGCGTGTGCCGGACGATGGACGGCGACGCGTATCCGACGTGCGCGCCGGTGTTCTTACCAGACGACACGCCGTGCGTTCCCGACGACGGCTCCGCGAGCCAGTGCGTCGAGCACAAGTGCGTCTTCGCGACGGGCGTCTGCGAGTCTTTCCCCGACCCGGGTGCGAAGTGCGACCCCCCTGATAAGGGCGTGGCGTGTTTCTCGGACGAGTACGGAACCTGCGACGCGGAGACTCCGGGTCTGTGCGTCAACGACTTCGATCCGAAGAATTGTCCGTGCGAACCCGGGAACGGCTGCACCCCGCCGGAGGGCAACGCGTGCGTAGATCCGAACACGCCGTGCGTCTGCGACGGCGCCGGTAACTGCGACGTCAACTATCTGCCCCCGCAGACGGAATGCGAGCTGCCAGAAGTATCGCTCGGAAAGGTCGCGGCCGGCCGCGGAGCGACCGGCGGTCGCGCGCCCGCGGGCGGGGACGCGTCGTGCAAGGCGACGTTCGGAACGTGCCAGTACGAAAACGGCAACGACGGCCCGACCGCCTGCTCCGGGGATGCTTATAAGCCGGAGAACACGCCGTGCGTTCCCGACTCTGGGGAGGTGCCGTGCAAATCCTTCACGTGCGACGCCGGCGGAAACTGCGACGTGGGCGTCGACGTCCCGGGGGAATGCGAGACGGACGGAACATTTTCTCCTTGCAAATCTGGAACGTCGGGGACGTGCGAAGCCGGCACCTGCGTCCCCGACGACGACCCGCTCAACTGCCCGTGCAAGCTCGCCCCCCTGGCCGAAGATAGGTTCGCGCCTTGCGGCGCCGCGGGCAGCGCGAACACGTGCATCGACAAGGACGTGCCGTGCGTGTGCGACGGGCTCGGCAAGTGCGAAAAAAACTTCCTCCCGCTCGGCACGATTTGCGATAGCGACTCCCTCGGGCCGTGCCAGATCGCGAAGTGCGCCGCGGCCACGGGTACCCTCGGCGGCGACGGCGTCGTTTGCTCGACGGTGGCCGTGCCCAACGACGACGCGTGCTTCGCCAACAACGGAGAGCCTAACTGTCTCAACGCTGGTTTTTGTTCCAACGGCGCGTGCAACGACTTGCAATGCAACGAGCCGGGCGGAGGCGCCTGCGAAGATAAAAGTCCAGGCGACGCGTGCGATTCTGATGACTCCGGTGATGAAGATGGCACGTGCTGCCCCACGGGCCCTGAACCATCTCCCTCTCTCGTGTGCAACCCCGCCGTTACACCACCCCAAGGTACTTGCCCTTGCTTCGCGCTCGACGACACGTGCGTGTTTGACGGCAATTGGCCCGGAAAATGTTGCGGCCTCGTCGGGGGAGACTTCGAGTGCAAAGACCAGTGTCCCGACCCTGGTAATTGCGCCGAGACCGGCGACAGCGACGATTGCGCCGACGGTTACGTCTGCTGCGTCACCGATTACAACTCTCCGCCGCAGTGCGTCGCGTGTCTCGATCCGTCGTGTAACTCTCTGCCGGACGGCGATTGCCTCGCGTTCACGTGCCGCACCAACTACCAAGACGCCGGTTCGTCGTGCCCGAACAAGTTCGGCGTGTGCAGCGGTCAATCCGGCGAGGAGTGCGAGTATCTCTGCAACGAGAGCTGCATCGACGGCTTCGTGAGCGGCGGAAGTCCCTGCGGCTCCCCGAACTCAAACTCTTGCTGCCAAGCCGACAACGCCGTGTGCACGAACGTCGGCGGGAACAACTGGTGCGTTCTATACAAACGTTTTTCACCCACCGCTCGGTTTCAACATTTGATCGCTCCCCCTTTCAACTGACCGGTGAACTGGTTCTGGCCCTCAGCCCCCCCGGCACGGGCTCGTGCGGCACGTGCAGCAAATCGAGCAACAAGGACGCATGCAACGTGCCGTCGTCGCTATCATCGTTCGCACAGATCCTCACGAGCGGCCGGAACGCGGTCGCGAACCCGGTCGCCGCCGCGCGAGGGCGGCCGCTCCCGACGGCGACGAGGCCGCGCGGCGCGTCGGTGAGACTGCTTCCCATACGACCCCGTTCGCGTGGTGAACGCCGTTTCTTAAGGACTTTCCGCGCCGGTTTCAACGCTCGCTCGACCCGACCCGACCCACCCTGCGCCGCGGTTCAACTGACCGGACGTCCCCTGTCGAATCTATCGAACGACAGGCCTCGTCGCCGGGAGCCGCCGCCGAACGACGCGGCGCGACGACCGCGTGGCGCCCGTCCGGTCGCGCGCTCTGAGTCGCGCGCATGGTTTGGTTTGGTTTGATTGGATTCACTGTCTCGACCTCTAGCTAGAAAGCCGCTCTTCGAGCCGCTCTGATGACCTTTACCGTGCTGTAGACGGCCACTCGTTCGAGCCGCCCTCTCCGTTTGCAAAAAAAAATGCTTTGAAGTACAACTGAAAACTCCAGTCTCAACCCTTCCATCCCTCTCATCGTTCACTCGTCCCCGCGCCGCTCGCGTCCCCGCGCGCGATGATGCTCGCGTCGGCGACGAGTCGCGCTCTCTCCGCGCTCGCGGCGTCGCGGCCGGCGGCGGCGCGCGCCAGCCCCCCCCGCGCGTCGGTCGCGTCGCGCGGTCGCGCGACGGCTGGGATCTTCGTCGTCGTCGCGTCGTCGTCGTCGAAAACGTCGTCGTCGTCGTCGTCGTCGCGGTCGTTCCCCGGCGCGCGGACGCGACGCCGGTGGAACCGGCTCGAAACCGCACTCTCTCGCGCGTCCGGCGACGCGAACGGCGGCGGCGGCGACGACGACGAGGCGCGCGCGTCGTCGTCGTCGTCGTCGTCGTCGTCGTCGTCATCGTCCTCGTCGTCGTCGTCCACGTGGTCCACCGCGGCGGCTGCCGTCGTCGACGCGAGGTGGTTCAACACTTACCTCCACGGCGCCATCTTCGTCCTGATACTCGGGTTCGTCGACGCCGGGTACAGCCGCGACTGGACGCGAATCGGCGCGATCGGCCCGGAGTTGGAGCAGCGGCTGAGGTGCGTCCTATCTCACGCTGGTCCCCGTACGACCGCCTCGGCGCGGTGCACGCCGTTTCTTAAGGACTTTCTCTCCCGGCGTTTGTCTCCGCCCAGGGTCCCTCGCTTTCAATCCCGACACACCTCGACGCCTGTCAACTGACGCCTTTCAACTCCACCTCGACGTCGCTTCGTACGGAACGACCCCGAGGGACTGGGCGCTGTGGCTCGGCGGCGCGCACGTCGTCGCCGCGGCGGCCGCGGGCGCGGTGGCGAAGAGACGCGGGTTGTCCGTGCCGTTTCACGCCGCGAAGACGTTCGCGGTCGGGTTCCTCGCGCTCGTGGAGACGTGTTTCAAGACCGCACCGCCGGTAGAGGGGGAGGGGGAGGCGTAGGAGCGGAGGGGGGGCGGGGCGAACGCGCAGATTCGAAGGTCGTCGCGAGCTGTCGAGTGGCTCCGCCGCCGCGACTCGTCGCGCCTTTTCTCGCTTTTTCCGGCGTGTAGATCGTCCTGTTAGGTCTCGTTCAGGGACGGAATTCCGTCCCTTTCCGGCGAAAAAACTGAGAATTTTCCCTATGGGCAATTGGTCACAAGTGCCGAATTTCCGCCGTTTTCGACGGAAAATCGGCG
>NW_003315895.1:261927-293495 GCF_000151265.4 Micromonas pusilla CCMP1545 | reverse complement strand
GTCACAGTGCCGAATTTCCGCCGTTTTTCGACGGAAAATCGGCGGAAAATCACCAAAAAATGAGTACGGAGCGGAAAACTACTCATACTCCGACTGATTGCCCATAGGGAAAATTCTCAGTTTTTCGCCCGGAAAGGGACGGAATTCCGTCCCTGAACGGGACTACCTGTCAGGTCGCCGTCATCAGAAAAAGAAGTCGCGGCGCCGAATTCCGCGCGCGTTCAAACCCGGGCTCCGTCACACCTCGCGCGCGCGCGCTCTCGTCGGCGGCCGCGTCCTCGTCGCTCGCGGACCCTCGCCGCGCGCGAACATCTCTCCCGGCGTCATGTCCGCCCCGGCAGAGGTGCGATCGCGTTCGTCGTCGTCGTCGTCGTCGTCCACGCCGCGCCCCGCGCGCGACGAGATCCCGTCGTCTCGTCCTCTCTCGCGCCCGCCCTCCCCTCCCGCTGACCGACGCCGCCGTTCCCCGCAGGCGCCGAAGACCGAAGCACCGCCCGCGGAGAGGGTGATCACCACGGAGCTCATACAAAAGTACCTCGACGAGAACCAGAGCCTCATCCTCGCCATCTTGGAGAACCAGAACGTCGGCAAGCTGAGCGACTGCGCGACGTACCAGACGCGGTTGCAGCAAAACTTGATGTACCTCGCCGCGATCGCGGACGCGCAGCCGTCGCAGAACGCGGCGGCGGCGGCGGCGGCGGCCGCGCCAAAGTGATGCGCGCGTGCGAAGCGAACGCGCGGAGGAGTTAAACTAGCGGCGACGCGCGCGCGCGGCGTGAGGGTGGGCGACGCGAGCGGCGATCGAACGAATCGAATTGCGAAAAATAAACTCAGAATCATCTGTTGTACACGCACAGCGCGCGCGCGTCGTCGCGGAAGATTAACCTCACCGCCGCACGTCGTCAGCCGCCTCCGAACGTCGCCCGGACGCGTATCGTCCCGCTACTCGCGCACGCGGCGCGGCACTCGTCCAGGTCCGCGTCGCCGCTCAAGTCGCACGACTCGTCCGCGTCGTCCGTGTACGTCAACGTCATGGGCGTCCTGCGTGGGTGAAGCGATCGGTCAGTCGAACGTCTTACCGGTCAAACGTTGAAAGGGAAGCGCGGGTGAAGAGTGACGACGGGAAAAGTCCTTAAGGAACGGCGTTCACCACGCGATCGCGGTCGTATGGGGACCAGTGTGAAAAAGTGAAGAACGCGCCTCGCTGCGTCTCCCGACGCCTCCATCACGCGCGCGGCGAGGTCGCGGAAGGACATCGAAGGCAAAAGCTTGACGCGCATCGTGTCGCCGTCGCCGAGGGAGATCTTCGCGGTGAACGTCGCGTCGCTCGCACCGCACGCGCGCGCCGCGGACGGCGTCCCCGGGGGGCCCACGTCTCGCGCCCCCCACGCGGAGGCGGTCGGACTCGCGAGCGCGGGCGAACCGACCGCGCCGCTCTCGATCTTGAGTCGCACGTGGCCGAGCGCGGTGGCGAGGTCGGCGGTCGCGACGCCGGCGGCGGCGGCGTTCTCGCGGCGCTGCTTCGCGAACGCGATCGCCTCCTCCAGGTCCGAGTCTTTCGAGAGCAAGCACCACTCGTCCTCGTCGTCTTGGTACTTGATCTTAAAAAAACCTCTTTCGCTTTCGAGAGGACGGAGGCACAGCGCGAGGCGATCGACGAGCGCCGCGTGCGTGACGTCTCCCAGGAGCCGCACGCGAAGAAGACCTCCTCCGTCGCCGTCGTCGCGCGACGCCTTGAAGACGACGCCCGGCCCGGGGCCCGCCGCGCCCGCGGCGCCGCCGCCGCGCCCGCGTCCCGACGACAACAACCCGGAGGAGGTCTTCCCCGAGCTGTCCGCGTCGAACGATGAACCGCTGCCGTCGCCGCTCGTCTTCGTCCCGCCGGATGGACCCGTCGCCGTTCCCGTGCCCGTTCGCGCGTCCGCGTCCGCGTCCGCGGCGTCTTTGAGCGCCCCGCCGGGCCTCCCCGCGGGGGACCCGGGCCCGCTCTGCATCAAGAAGTTGCCCGGGTCGATGTCTGACGGCGGCGGCGGCGACGCGGCGGCGAAGTGCGTCGCGTTGGCCGCGTTGAGCGCCGCCACCGCGCCCATGTTTCCGTGCAAGCTGCCCCCGTGCACGCTGCCGCCGTGCAAGCTGCCGCCGTGCACGGAACCGCCCTGCGTCGACGCGAGCGTCGTGCCGCTGTCGAACGAGTTCCACATGAAATCCTCGTTCGTCGGCTGGGCGGCGTGAGACGCCCCGGGGATGGGCAACGCGGGCGAAGGGCGCGCGGACGCGCCCTGGTCCGGGTACCACGCGCGCCCGTTTGCGTTGCCGCCGCCGAATTGCGCGAACGCATACTCACCGTGTAACGTCCTCTCCTCGCGCGTTTCAGTTTCAGCAGCTTGGTTATGCAGCGCGCGCCGCGCGACGTCGCCGCCGTGCCACGAGAACCCTCTCTGGAACTTTCCGATGCCGCCGCCGTCGCCGCCGGGCCAGCCGCCGGCGTTTCCGGGGCGCGGCATCCCGCCGTCGCCGCCGCCCCACGGGTTCTGATCCGCCGCGAGCGCGCGCTTCAAGCCGCTCAGGGTGGATCCGCCGGCGATACCACCGACGGGCGGCCACGGCGCTCGTCCGCTCAGCGGAGACGACGTGATGGAATCGTGACGCGTCAACGGCGACAAACCCCCCGGGGGGAGCGACCCGCCGAGGCCCCAACCCACGCCGCCGTTCGGGCCGTGCACGGACGCGTCGTTAGCGCCGTCTCCGCCGCTCGCCGGGTCCGTCATGAACGAATCGCGCGTTCCCAGCGACATCGCGGACGCGCCGCCGCCGCCGTGCGCGGAGGAGTCGCCGCCGCCCTGGCTGCGTTCGCCGGGCGCCGCGGCGCCATCCGCGGTGTACAGCGACTTCAGCGCCTGCTGCAGCTTCCCTTGCTTCGACTTCAGCGACCGCCGCGGCCACCGCGTGATGCCGTACCGTCGACAGATGCGTTTTAACGTCGTAGACCCGACGCCCAAGTCTTTCGCGGCTTGCTTCAGGTGCTTGCTGAAGTGCTGCTGCAACATCTCTAGCGTGACGCCCCAGTTCATCACGGTCTCGTCCACGCTCGCGTCGCCGGGGAGCGGGATCCCCGCGAGCGAGTTCCCGCCGTGCGCGCGACCGCCGCCGCCGTCGCCCCCGACGGCCGCGTGGACCGCGGTCAGGTCGCTCGACTTCGAATTTGGCCCTCCGCCGCCGCCCGCGCCCGCGCCCGCGCCCGCGCCCGGTTGGCCTCCCGGAGCCGCGTTCGCGTTCGCGTTCACCCCTCCTCCTCCCCGCGCCGCCTGGCCCGCCGCCCGCGTCGCCGCGGCCGCGCCGACGGTCACGATCTGCAACTCCCGCGCGTTCTGCAGGTAGTTCCACAGCGCCTCGACGCAGCGCCGCTGCTGTTCCGCGATGAGCAAGTTGCTCGGAAGAATCACCTCCAACACCGCCTCGATCGGCTCCCCGCCGCAACCGCCGCGGTTCGGCTTTTGGTGCAACAAAATCTTGCACGTGCACGCGCCGTGAAGACCGAGCAGCGCGGTCGCGTGCTGCAGAGGCCAGTCCAGCTGGCTCCCGTTTTGGACGTCGTCGATCCAGATCATCGTCCCCTGCTCGTGCGCCTGTCCCACCGGTCCCTGACCGCTGAGCAACGAGATCTGCGACGAGATCTGACGAAACGGAAACGCCATCGCGTCCTTGACGCAGTACGGCGCCCCCGCGGCGATCAGCAGACCGTCGTCGTTCGGGATCCAGCACTGCGCGAGCGGGAACCCGAGCGCGTGGCACATGTTCTCGAGCGCGACGTCGTTGCCCTCGCCGACGCGCGAGAGCTTCGAGCCCAGCGCCGCGCGCATCGTGTCCTCCGTCCCCAAGCGATCCGTCCCCGCGGTGTACAGACCGTTCTCGCGCAGCGCGCCGACGCAGATGCTAAACACGCGTCCCATGTCCGTGACTTGCTGATCCAGGAGGAGCTCCATGACGGCGAACGGCAACGCGGGGCGGACGCGAGGGTCGTCGAAGTACACCGGAAGCGCGATCGTGGAGTGCATCTGGCACTCGATCGCGCATCCCAACCGTGGGTACTCCGTGGGCTGGTAGCAGCACACCGACGGCGTCCACTCCGCTCTGGAGTGGAGGAAACACCGCCCGGGGAGCCCCAACAAGTTCGAGTCCCCGCCCGGGGAGAGGTTGAAGAAGAATCCCTCGGACAACCTGTGGTACTTCCAAAACTTTTCTTGATGCACCGTCTTGACGCGCGTGAACGCCTTAAACGTCTGCAACATCACGAGCGCGCCGCCGGGCCTCGACTGCAGCTTCGGCACGAACAACTGTACGAGCGACCCGACGTCCAGGCGTTCCGAGATGTCGTTCAGCGTCGACGCGAGTCTCCGCTGCGTCGCCTCCGCGGTGCGATCCGCGCCGCTCGCGTCGGGCGGCGACTCGTGCGGCCGCTGCGGGGTCGTTCCATCATACAAAGCGACGAATGTCGGGGTGGAGTTCAAAGGCGTCAGAAGCGGAGTTGAAAGGCGTCGAGGGAGGCGTGTCGGGATTGAAACCGTGGGGTGGGCGGAGAGATGCGCCGGGAAGTAAAGTCCTTAAGGATCGGCATTCACCACGCCGACGCGGTCGTACGGGAACCGGCGTGAGATGGAACGCGCCTGCGCCGCGCGGAGCTGGTCGCTCAGCACGCGGAGCGTCTCGCCGAGGTGCTCCAACGTCTTAACCGCGCTCGTCGCGCTCGACCCGGTCCCGCCGCTGCCGCCGCTGCCGGTCGCGAGGTCGCCGCCGACGCTCGCCGGGGAGTCGGAGTCCCTGGCGTCGTTCCCGATTTTGTCGTCGCTCGCGTCGCGCGCCGCGCGCGCGACGGCGACGCGCTCGCCGCCTCTTCTCACGTCCGCGCTCGCGACGCTGGCGAGGGAGGGGGAGTCGACGGCGCGGGCGCGGACGTGGCCGGCCGCGGCCACCGCGCCCAGCGCGCCGCCGCTGGCGCCCAGGGACACGTCGATGTTGTCCGCGACGTCGAGGTTGTCCAGGTCGCTCCACACCGCGTCGGGGTTCGCGGCGCCGCGCGGATGAAGAAAGCGATCCCCCCCCGCGTCGTCCACGTTCACGAGCTGCTTGAGGAAGTCCGCGAGGTCGGGGTCGTTCGCGACGTCGTCCGCGCGCGGCGGCGGCGGCGCGGCGGCCGCGGATTTGCGCGGCATGTCCTTAAGGATCGACGTTCACAACGCCGACGCGGTCGTATGGGAGCCAGTGTCACCTAGCGCGGCGCGGCGCTTTTCTTTGCGATGAATGAATCGCTCCTTTTCCTGACGATCGCAGACGAAAATATCGTCCGGCGAGGCGCGGATTCGGTCGAGCGCGCGCGCGCCTCGTCGTACGCGGAGACGAGCTTCGCGCCCGAGGTCTGCGCGACGCGCGATCGCCCGCGTGCGAGGGCGTGTGGCCGAGCGACGAGCCCGACTCCGCGGTCGGGTCCGCGAACGGAAAGCGGTCGGTGCGCAAAGTGTCGTAACTTGCCTCTGAACCCTACAGTAGCTGCCGGAGAAAAAGGAACTAGAAAAAGGCGCCGGCCAGCATCGACTATCTTAACCTTAACAGTAAAGTTTTTCACCCACCCCGTACAACGTTTTGGTTTCAACGTTTGATTGCATCCCCTTTCAACTGACCGATGCTTTTTTTTGTAGGAATCGTTTTATCATATCATAGTTGTTGTACGACTGCTAAAACTGCGTGCTCGCTTTACTCGAGAAAGAGAATCCTCGACGACTCCGACGCGGCGGCAGAGACGGCGGCGGCAGAGACGATGCGGGCGACCGTCGTCGCGTCTCGCGCGGCGGCGCGAGCGCCGTGCGAGCGCATGACGCGCGCGCGCGCGCCGTGGACGCGACCGCCGCCGCGCGCCGCCGCGAGAGCGCTCCGACGCGCGGCGGATAAAGCCTCGCGGACGTCCGCGAGAGTCGGCGCCGGACGTGGTCCTCCGCGAGAATCCGCGTCCGCGTCCGCGCCCGCGTCCGCGACGTCGTCGTCGTCGCCGTCCGACGACGACGACGACGACGACGACGCGCGCATACCCCGCGCCGAGGCGCTGCGACGCACGGACGCGGTCCTCGCGCAGGCCGACGCGCCGCCGAACGACGTGCTGCGGGCGATTGCGAGCGCGTCGGACGCGTCGGGCCTCCCGCCCGAGCGTTGCGTCTGGGTCGTGCGCCTGTGGGGACACGCGTCCAGGCGGTGGTCGCTGCCGGAGATGCTCGCCGCGCTGCGCCTCCTCGACGGCGCGGACGCCGCGGAGCTGATACGGCTCGTCGGGAGGAACGGCGCGCACGCGAGCGCGCGAGGGATCTATCGCGAGGTGGCTGCGCCGGAGAATGCATCCTGGCGCGCGCGGCGAGAAAACGCCGGCGGCGCGACGCTCGTCGCGATGGCGTGGACGAACGACGCGACGCGCGGGCGAGGCGACGACGCGGACGCGATGTGGGAGGAGCTGCACGAGATGGCGCGGAGAGGGGACGTGGACGTGGACGCGATTCGACGGGCGGGAGGCGGCGGCGGCGGCGGCGGCGGCGGCTCGGAGAACGGGCGTTCGCATTCGCCGCGGCGACGACGCGCGGAGGTTTTCGCGCTGGAGATCGCGTCCAAATCGCGGAAGCGGCCTCGCGCCGCGGCGGAGGCGTACGACAAGTTCAGAAACGGCGAGGGCGACGGCGAGGGCGAGGGCGACGACGAGGGCGGCGGATCGGCGAGGCGAACGACGACGCGGGCGTCGACGTGTTCGACACGGCCGATTCGTATGGCACGGTGCGCGAGACTGCTCCCCATACGACCGCGTTCGCGTGGTGCACGCCGTTCCTTGAGGACTTTTCCCGTCGTCACTCTTCACCCGCGCTTCCCTTTCAACGTTTGACCGGTAAGACGTTCGACTGACCGATCGCTTCACCCCACAGGTTCCCGAAAGCCGTCTTCACCGCCGCGTGCAAAGCCGCGACCGGGACCAAGGACCCGCACTTCGCGCGAAGAGTCGCGATCGACCTCGCGAGCGACGGCGTGACCCCGGACTCGTATATGGTCGCGGCGTTGACGTCGGTGATTGGGCGCCGCGGCGACGCCGCGTCCGCGGCGCTCGTCGAGAGGATCTTTCTCGCCGCGAGAGAAGGCGGCGAGCCGCTCGGCGGCGCCGCGTGGTCGTGCGCGATCGGCGCGATGTGCAGGTTCTATACACTGGTTCCCATACGACCGCGTTCGCGTGGTGAACGCCGATCCTTAAGGACTTTGCCCATCTTCTCTCTCCGCCCAGCACTCGCTTTCAATACCCGCCCTCAACGCCTTTCAACTCCAACTGACGCCTATGTGCAGGGGGAACATGCTCGAGACCGCGTCGCGGATGCTGCGCGAGATGACGAGCGAGCCGTGGATGAAGGCGTGGCCGTCGTGTCCGACGCCGACGTCGGAGAAGAAGGCGCGTTCTCCTCACGCTGGTTCCCCCCGTACGACCGCGTCGGCGTGGTGAACGCCATTCCTTGAGGACTTTTCCCGGCGCGTCTCTCCGCCCAGGGTCCCTCGCTTTCAATCCCGACACACCTCGACGCCTTTCAACTCCGCTTCTGACGCCTTTCAACAGGACGACGGCGAGACCTCCGCCGCGGCCGCCGTGAGATGGCAAGAAGACGCCGCGGCCGCGCGCAAAGCCGCCGCGGAGAGGAAAGCCGTCGCGCCCGCGTACGCGCAGCTCATGCACGCGCTGTGCGCGCGCGGGATGCACGCGGACGCGCTGTCGGTGCACGCGCTCGCGGGGACGCACGGCGTCTACGCGCCGGGGAATCCGACGCACTACCGCGCGCTGTTTAAAGCCCTGCGCGGCGCGGGCGCGGAGGACGGCGGGAGCATGCCGCCGCTCAGGGCCGCGGAGGCGGCGGTCGCGGACGCCGCGCGCGCGGCGGAGGCGAAGGCGGAGAGCGCGCGACGCGAGCGCGGGGAGAAGTCGCCTTCGTGCGCGTCGTCCTCCGCGACTCGGTCGGCGTACGGCGTCGGCAGGATGAAAAACGTCTTCAAACCCTCGGTCACGCCGCCGCCGACGCCGATGGACGTCGAGATCGCCGCGACCGCGGTCCGCGCGACGCTGCACGTCGCCGCCGCGGGCGGCTTCCCCGAGCTCGCGATCGACGCCGTCGACCGGTTGACGTTTTCGCGCGCCGCCCCGCGGCCGGAAGATCTCGAGTGCGCGCTCGAGGCGTTCGAACGCGCGGGCGACGCCGCGGGCGCGGTCGCGCTGTGGAACGAGCGGCTCTCTCCCGCGGCGACGGCGACGACGCCGGGGCATCGCGTCGCGTTCGAGCCGACGAAGCGCGCGTGGACGGCGCTGATCAAGGCGCACTGCGACGCGGGGGAGGCGGACGCGGCGGCGGCGCTGCTCGAAGACGCCGTCGCCGCGGCGACCTCGCATCACTCGCCGTCGCCGTCGCCGTCGCCGTCGAGCTCGAAGAAGACGCAGACGCAGACGCGATCGCGCGGGCCCCCCCGGCATCGCAAGCCGCCGAGCGACGGGAACAAGCGGCGCGACGGCGTGGAGCTCATCGCGTTCAACCTCGTCGCGACCGCGTTGGCGCGCGTCGGCCAGCCGAGACGCGCTGAGCGGCTCGTGTTGTCGTCGATGCGACGCGCGGGCGTTCGACCGGACGAGGCGACGTTCAACGCGCTGATCGGGGGGTACGCCGCGATCGCGCGGCCGCCGACCGGTGGACGCGCGAACGACGACAGCCTGGGGTGGCGCTACGACCGGGAGACGCTCGAGGGACGAGACGGCGGCGGAGGCGGGATGTCCGTGTTCGCGGGAGAGGAGACGGAGACCGCCGAGACCGCCGCCTTAACCGCCGAGCTCGACGCGGACACCGACGAGACCCCCGTGGACGCGTGCTTCCGCCTCGCGCGATCGATGCGCGACCCCAGCGTCCGCCTGACCCCCTCGCGACGCACGTGGACGGCGGTCATCACCGCGTGCGCGCGCGCCGGCGACCCCGCGCGCGCCCAAGAGGCGTTCGACCGCGCGCGCGCTCGCGGCGTTAAAGCGGATAAACGCACGTGGACCGCGCTCATGAACGCGCACGCGTCCGTGGGCGACCTCGACGCGACCGCGGACGCGTACTGGCGGATGCGCGCGGAGGGGATAACGCCCGACGAGGCGACGTTAGCCGCGGCGTTGACGGCGGGGCGACGCGGCGGCGGCGACGCGAGCGTGGCGACGGAGGTGTATCGGGACATGCGGTCGCTGAACGTGCGTCCGAACAACGCGGGGTTTCGGCAGCTCACGGAGATGTGGGTGGACCAGGCGTTCGACGTCGACGCGAACAGAGCGGCTGCGGCAGCGGCGGCGGCGTCCGACGCGAGGAAGGGGACGACGACGACGACGACGACGACGACGACGACGACGAAGAAGCGAGAAGAAGCGGGAGCGCCCCGGACGCCAAACTTCCTCCTCGCCGACGTCGTCGGCGACGGTTCTGGCGGCGACAGCGACGGCGACGGCGACGGCGACGGCGACGGCGACGACGACGGCCCCCGCAGACGCGTCTACGGCGGCCTGGTCGCGCGGATGACGTCGCCGCGAGAGGCGCCGCCGGACCCCCCCTCGGACGTCGTCGACCGGAAGCCGCACGCCGCGGGTCCCGTCGCCGCGCCCGCGGGCCCGATCGTCGACGTCCACGGCCTCTCCACGGTGGAAACCCGCGCGGCGGTCTTGTCCGTGCTGCAGGCGCTGCGCGAACGCCGACGCGCGATGCTTCCGGTGTTTGGCGACCTCGTCATCGTGACCGGGCGCGTTCTATCTCACACTGGTCCCCATACGACCGCGTCGGCGTGGTGAACGCCGATTCTTAAGGACTTTTCCCGGCGCATCTCTCCGCCCATCACCCCTCGCTTTTAATCCCGACACACCTCGACGCCTTTCAACTCCGCTTCTGACGCCTTTCAACTCCACCACTCCGACGTTCGCTCGTATGGACCCTCGACCCTCAGGTTGGGGCGAAGGAGCGAGGGCGAGCCAATGCTACGCGACGCCGTGGAGGGTCTCGCGAGGGATCTGGCGCTCGACGTGGCGGTCGTCGAGGGAAACGCCGGGCGATTGGTCGTCACGAACGAGCGGTTGCTGACGTGGCTCGATCGCGGTGGGCAGTCCGCGGGGACGCGCGGGGACGACGACGACGACGGCGACGACGGCGGCGGCTCGAGACGGACGGCGGCGGCGGCGGACTCCGGGATCCCCCCGGGGCCGGCCGCGCTCGGACGGCGCGCGCGGCGGTGGCGGCCTCGCGCGCGGCGGCCGAGCGGCGGCGGCGGCGGCGGCGGCGGCGAGCGCGCGAAGGACGTTCCGGGGCTGGACGTCGCGCTCCGGGAGTGGTTGAGGGACAACGCGTGAACGACGCGACGGATCAAGCGCGCTGTACTAGTACGCGCATACTGTATTTTATGACTGATGCGCGTACACGTACGTAGAGAAAGTGTGCGCGCACGAGTCTGACGTGGCGTCGCGTTGCCTTTTTGTTTTCCCAGTCGCAACGATGACGTACAGTACGTCGCTCCTCCGCGTCCTCACTACTCCCCGAGGCGCGCTCGAACCGCGACCCGCCCTCGCGACGCGCACGTCCTCGTCGTTCGCTTTTTGAACGCACCCACCGCGCACGCACGCTCGACATGGCCGCTCTCGCCGCGTCCTTCTTCGCGCCCGGCGCCGCCGCGCTCGCGCGCGAAAAAACCACCGCCCACGCGCGGCGGTCTACTAAGAATTCCACCGCGACGCGCGCGGCGGTCAAGTCCGACGAGACCGCGATCTCGAAGCCGTTCGAGGTGCGCGCCGCGTCGTTTTTCCTCGCCTCCCGCGCGCATCGCGCGACGCGTCGTCCCGCGCGTCCGATCGCGCGCTTCGCCCGCGCGCGCGCGAACGTCGCGAGATCCCCCCGTGGGATATTTATTGTTAGGGATTCATTCGTCGAGCCGCGCCGAGGCGATCCCCGATTTTTATTTTCTGACCCCCCGCGCCCGCCCCTCACCCTCACGTCCGCCCCTTCCCCACCGCGCCCGCCGCAGGCGCTCGTCGAGGCGACGTCCACGCACCCTGTCGCCGCCGCGCGCAGCGAATCCTTCGCGCGCACGCCGCACTACAAGGCTGCGTGCGAGCGCGCGGTCAACGAGCAGATCAACATCGAATACAACGTCTCGTACATCTACCACGCCATGTACGCGTACTTCGCGCGGGATAACGTCTACCTCCCGGGCATCGCCAAGCACTTCTTGCGGGAGTCGCTCGAGGAGCGCGGGCACGCGGAGTTGCTCATGAACTACCAGATCATGCGCGGCGAGCGCGTCGAGCTCCAGGCGCGTTCTTTCTCCTCCTTCGCGTTTACTACGCCGGTCCTAGCGTCTCCTCACGCTGACTGGTCCCCATACGACCCCGTCCGCGTGGTGAACGCCGATCCTTAAGGACTCCTTTCCGCGCTCTATTTCCCCGCGCGACCCCGTCGGCGCGGCGCGCGCCGTTCCTCGAGGACGGACTGGACTTTCTCTCCCGCGCGCGTGCGTTTCTCTCCGTCGCTCTCTGTCGTCCAATGAAACGTCCACACGGGTCATCAAATAACTAACCAATCACGTCACTTCAAAATGCCGCGTCGCCCGCCGATCGAACGACCCTCAGGCGCTGATGCCGCCGCAGGTGGAGTACGACCACCCGGAGAAGGGCGACGCGCTGTACGCGTTCGAGCTGAGCCTCTCGCTCGAGAAGCTGAACAACGATCGACTGCTGAGCTTGCACGCCGTCGCCGCGGAGTGCGACGACGCGAACATGCAGGACTTCATCGAGGGCGAGCTGCTCGCGGATCAGGTCAAGTCGATCCAAGAGATCAGCGAGATGGTCGCGCAGTTGCGGAGGATGGGGAACAAGGGCGACGCGGTGTGGCACTTCGACCAGGCGCTTCTCGACAAGGCGTGAGGAGCGCGCGCGCGCGGAGACGACGAGAGGAGGAGGAGGAGAGAGCGTGCGATGAGGAGGATCGCCGCGTCTGTACGAACGAAAAATACTGATGTATACCCTTTGGAGGGCCCTTCGGAGTAGGACCCGCCAACTCGAGCGGAGATTGAATGACATTCAAGACGACGCGCTCATCGCCGTCCGTCCCGTCCCGTCCCGTCCCGTCCCGTCCGATCGCTCATCGCCGCGACGCCGTCCAGGCGCGTTCTGTACACTGGTTCCCATACGACCGCGTCGGCGTGGTGAACGCCGATCCTTAAGGACTTTCTCTCCCGGCGTTTTTATCTCTCCGCCCAGGGTCCCTCGCTTTCAATCCCGCCGCGCCTCGACGCCTGCCTTTCAACTCCGCTTCTGACGCCTTTCAACTCCGCCTTTCAACTCCGCAACGCCGTCCACGCGCGTCTCAGCCGCCGCGCCCTCTCCTCCGCGTCGCTCTTCTCGTCCGTCGCCGCGCCGAGGATGTGCCGCAGCGCTGAGGGCCATTCCATACAAAAAATATCGGTCAGTTGAAAGGAGACGCGATCAAATGTTGAAAGCGAGAGATGGGTGAAAAAAATATAGCAAGGAACGCACCTGACTTTTCCCCCTCGGTCAACGCGGCTCCGTCGCCGCCGAACGCTCTCGACAGGCGCCTCTCCGAGTCCGCCGCGGCGACGCGCGCGAGCTTCAACACCTCCTTCGGAACCGCCGCGAGCGCGGCGACGCGCACGCCGTAGCTCTTCGGGCACGCGCCGGGGCGGAGCTTGTACAGGAACGTGATCGGCGGAGGCGCGGGCGCCGCCGCGGACGCGATCGCGGAGCCGCCGCCCCCTCCTCGCGCGTCGTCTTCGCCGCCGCCCGCGTCCTCGTCGTCGTCGCCCGCGTCCTCGAACAGCTCGTCGTCGTCCTCCACCGCGACGGTCGCCGCCATGTGCGCGAGCTGCACGTCCGGCGACGCGCGAAACTCCCGCGCGAGGCCGTGGAAGTGCGTCGCGAACATCGTCCGGCACCCGACGCCGAGCGCGAGCTTTTTAAAAGCCGCGAAGGCCACGGAGTAGCCGTCGAACGTGCTCGTGCCTCGGCCGAGCTCGTCCACGACGACGAGCGAGCTCGGCGTCGCCTCGCGCAGGATGACCGCCGCCTCCGCGCACTCCACGAGGAACGTGGACTCGCCCGTCGCGACGCGATCGCCCGCGCCGCCGAGCCGCGTGAAGACGACGTCGACGGGGGACAAGACGCATCGCGACGCGGGCGCCAACGCGCCGGCGTGCGCGAGGACGACGGCGACGCACGTCGCCCTGCGGTCGGTCGGGTTGGGATGGGATGGGTTGGGTTAAATACGAAAAGGCGAAAAAAAAGAAGAGGCTGTCCGTCGGGTCGGAAAAACGCGCACGCGCCTCAACAGCGTGGACTTGCCGCCCATGTTCGCGCCCGTGAGCAGCATCGCGCGCGGGGTCTCGCGCGCGACGTCCCCGAGGACGACGTCGTTCGGGACGATCCCGCTCGTCCCGCCGGCGCCGGCGCGTCCTCGCAACATCCCGCCGGCGACCGCGCACGGGTGCCACACGTTTTCGAGCTCGAGCGTGGCGCCGCCGCCTTCCGCGTCGACGAACGTCGGGCGGCACGTCGGGCCGTCGTGCGTCGCGGCGAACGACGCGAACGACGCGAGGACGTCCACCGTCGCCGCCGCGCGCGCGAGGTCGCTCCAGACGCGCTGATGCGAGAGGAAGAGGTCGAGAAGCGCGGAGGTCTCCGCCTCCGCCGCCGCGAGCGCGGCGTCTTCGTCTTCGTCGTCGCCGCCGCCGCCGCCGCCGCCGCCATCCTGGCGCGCCGCGCTCTTGAGCTCGACCGCGACGGCCGCCGCCTTGCCCTTGCCGCTCTTCGACGGCCACGCGAGCGCGTCCTCGACGCGGTCGAGCGCGGCGAGCGCGTCGGCGACGCCCCGGGCTCTTCCCGACGCGGCGTCGGCGAGCGTCCTTAACAGCACCCCCCCTCTCGACGCGACGCCCGGGCCGGCGGCGCTGTCGCTCGCGAACTCGCTCATCAACGTCAGCGTCTCCCTCGCCGCGACCGTCGCGCGCGCGAGCGACGCGACCCTTCGCGCGTGCCGCGGCCGCGCGAGGTGCCGCGGCAGCGCGCGCGTTTGCCCCGCCGACGCGCGCGCGCGGCCGATGGCACGTTCTGAGGGTCGTATCCCATACGAAGCGACGTCGGGGTGGAGTCGTGAGGCGTCGAGGCGTGTCGGGAGCGAAGACGAGGGGTTGGCGGCGAGACACGCCGGGAAAAGTCCTCGAGGATCGGCGTTCACCACGCGATCGCGGTCGTATGGGGACCAGTGTGAGATGGAACGCGCCTAAATCCGGCGCGCGTCTCGCCGCGCGTCTCCAATCGTCGAGCGCACGCGCGTCGTTTGCGAGCGCCTGCACCGCGTCTTGCCTCTCCGCGATCGCGCGAGGGTCCGTCAGCGGCGCGAGAAGCCACCGCCGCAGGAGTCTCTTCCCCGCGGGCGTCGCGCAGTCGTCCACGCGCTCGAGCAAGCTGCCGCGTCTGGTGCCCTCGGCGCCGTGAAGAAGTTCTGAGGGCCATTCCATACAAAAAAAGTTCACCGGTCAGTTGAAAGGGGAAGCGATCAAACGTTGAAGCCGGGCGATGGGTGAAGGGCCTGGCAGGAACGCGCCTAAGTTTTCGATCGTCGCGCCGTCGAGCCGCAGGCGCGTCGCGGCGAAGACGTCGGGGCGCGCGTCGACTTCCACCTTCGCGAACGTCGCGACGTCGATCTTCATGCGTCGCAAGTGCGAGCTCAGCGCGACGGCGGCGATCTTCGACGCGGGGTGAAGTTGAAGTTGAAGTTGAAGCTTCCGCGGAGACGGGGAAGCGTCGTCCGAAGAAGATTCTTCTTCCCCGGTTTTGAAATTAGAGCCGTTCTATACAAGCGAACGTCGGGGTGGAGTTGAAAGGCGTCAGGTGGAGTTGAAAGGCGGCGATGTGTGTCGGGATTGAAAGCGAGGTGTAAGCGGAGAGATGCGCCGGGCAAAGTCCTTAAGGATCGGCGTTCACCACGCCAACGCGGTCGTATGGGGACCAGTGTACGGGACGCGCCTTAAAGTCGAACCGCGCCTCGGCGTCCGACGACGTCGCGGGACACTCCTCCCCGGGCGTCAAGCGCGTGACCTTCGGCCGCCACGCGCATCGCGCGATCGCGGTCTTCGCCGCGTCGCCTAACGCGATCGAGCGGAACGCTCCCTTTTCGGCGGTCACTTCCGTCCCGCCGGCGCCGGCGCGAAGCGCGAGAATCTCTCTCGGCGAGACGTGCGACAGCAGCGTGGACAACGCCGTCCTCGACGGGTCGTCCTATGGACGGAAGGGGTGGGCGGTGAGATGCGCCGGGAAATAAAGTCCTTAAGGAACGGCGAGCACAACGCGTGCGGGGTCGTATGGGGACCAGTGTGAGATAGAACGCACCTCGATCGCGCCCAAGGTTACCCTCCCCGCGGCGGCGTCCAAGTACGCGTACCCGATCCATATCTTCTTCTCAGAGCCGTCGTCGTCGTCGTCGACGACGACGACTTTCGCGCACTCGACGACCGCGAGGAGGTGGACGGCTTCCGCGTCCGGGTCCCCCCGAGACTGGTTCAAACGCGCGTCGTCTTCGAACGCGCCGCCGCCGCCGCCGGCGGCTTCGAATCGCGTCGTCGGCGTCGATATCGAAGTCAGCTCCCTGCGAATCACCGCCTTGGCGCCGTCCCTCGCTTTCGCATCCGCGGCGGACTCCAGCTGCTCGATCCTCCCCACGTTATGCCCCGCGTCGGTCAGCGCTGTCGCGAGATTTGGGCGGCGGCGTCGAAAGGCGTCAGACGACTGCGAAAGTCCTTAAGGATCGGCGTTCACCACGCGAACGGGGCGGTATGGGGACCAGTGTATGGGTCGAACGCCTAGGGCGCCTCGCGTCGAAGAAACCGAGGGGCGCGCGGAAAAGAGAGACTACCGCCGCGCGAGCGAAGACGTCATCGCCTCGAGGAACGAGCGAGCGAACGCGGACGCACCTCGCACCGCCGCGTCGATGCCGGACTCCGGGCACCCGACCTGCCGACAGTGCCCGACGCCGCTCACGGTCATCTACGAGCGAACGTCGGGGTGGAGTTGAAAGGCGTCAGTTGGAGTTGAAAGGCGTCGAGGGCGGGGATTGAAAGCGAGGGGTGGGCGGAGAGAATCGCCGGGCAAAGTCCTTAAGGATCGGCGTTCACCACGCCAACGCGGTCGTATGGGGACCAGTGTGAGATAGAACGCGCCTTCCAGTCGAGCACTCTGCACCCGATCTCCGCGTCGTCTTCGTACAGCTCGTAGAACTTCCCCACCTTGAAGAACAACACCACGTCCGCGTGCGTGGACTTGAGGTCCCAGTACTGGCGCTGCGACGCGGAGAGCTTCATGTTTGCCGGGAGCGCGAACGTTCGCGGATCGTGCGCCGGGTCCGTCCGTCGACGTCCCGCGCGATCGGTCAGGTTCGCGGCATCGGACAGCCACGCGAAGCGCGCCGCGACCTCCGCGCGCTTCGCCTCGGAGACGGTGTCGTCGCACAGCTTGCGTCGCATGAGCTCGCGGCGCGCGTCGGCGGCGTCGTCGTCTCGAGCGCGCTTGCGGCTCGGGTTCGTCGCGTCGCCGTCGTCGCCGTCGTCGCTTCGTCGCGTTTCGGCGTCGACGTCGGCGTCCGCGCTCGCGTCCGCGTCGCCGCGGCCGCTTCCTCCCGCGACCGCGTCCTCCTCCGCGGGCGGCGGCGGCGGCTTCTTCGCCGCGGGCTTGAAGAAGAAGCTCGAGATCGGCCGCTGCGCCATCCCCGCGGCGGCCCTGGCGACGCGGCTCCGCGCGCGCGGAGTGACGAGAGGGAAGCGGCAGCGGCGTCTTGGTGTGCCCACTTGCTGGCAGAGTCCAGACATTTATACCTGATGACATTTCTTTTCGGCCCGATGAAATCGCCGTTCCCGAGCCGGTCGAGCGTGCTCGCGATCGGTGAACGAGCGCTTTCAAAATACGCGTGAACCCGTTATTCACCCATCAGAACCGGATCTCACCAACCCACTTGGACGCATTCTATTGGTCCTCGCGCGTCGCGCTCCACCGCGGGGCCGCTCCGGCGTTGTTCTCATTCTCGCACCCGCAACGCTCCCGTAAACACCTTAAAACACTCCCTTAAGATGTTCGCCATCGCCGCCGCCCCCGTCGTCCGCGCCGCCGCCACCGTCAAGGCCTCCAAGGCCGCGGCGAAGGAGCAGAAGTCTGCGTGCGCGCCCGCGCCCGTCTCTCGCGGCGTCGATCGATCGATCGGAAAAACCGGCATCGTCTCTCCGCGTTCTTATCGCCCGCGACGATTTTCCGCGTCTCTCGACGCGCGGACGGCGAACGTCTCCGCGGCGCGCGTCCGACGCGTCCGACGCGCCGCGCGCGCGCGAAGACGATACCGACGTCCGCGTCCTCGCGATTCGCGCGCGACGCGCGAGCGATTCGCGCGCGTCGCGGCGCGGAGGATCGCTCGGCGTCGCGCTCGCCGCTCGGAAATCTTAATGGTTTTTCTTTTTCCCGCGAGCCGATCGGCCTCCGGACTTCCCGACCCTCGCGCTGACCCCCCCCCCCCTCCTCTCCTCCCTCCACAGCGCCATGTCCTCCAAGGCTGCCGGCGCCGCCGCGGCGCTCTTCCTCCTCGCGAGCCCCGCCGCGCACGCGGACGGCCTCACGCTCCAAAACGGCACCAACCAGGCGCCGGGCAAATACGAGCAGCCCTTCTACGACCCGCGCCCGGTGGTGAACGTCGAGAAGGACTCCTCCGCGGAGATCGGCACGGAGAACTCCCGCGTCGCGCCGAACAAGCAGGTCGGCCTCAAGGCGTGCAAGACGATCACCGGTCAGCCGTGCGAAGGCGCGTCCCAGATCACGATGCAGTGAGCGACGAGCGCCGCGAGAGACGGGCGGAGCGCGCGGCGGACGGACGGAATTAGAAATTCTTCGAGCGACGCGGACGCGGGTCGGTTAGCATAGCGAACGACGCGACGCGACGCTCGCATCGTCGGTCGGGGAGCGAGGGTTCTTTTTTCTTTTTTTAACGCGAGGAACCGAGGAGCGACGCGCGCGCGCAGCACGTCGCCCGACCCGTCCGTCGACTTCTGTTCGTCCCGCGCTTCCTCGACCGCGCTCGCGCTGGTCCCCATCTGATGCGTCCTCTTCTTCACACTGGTTCCCATACGACCCCGTCGGCGTGGTAAACGCCGATCCTTAAGGACTTCGCCCGGCGTCTCTCTCCGCCCAGGGTCCCTCGCGTTCAATCCCCGCCATCGACGCCTTTCAAATCCGTTTCTGACGCCTTTCAACTCCACCCCGACATTCGTCGCTTCGTATGGAACGACCATCGGCGGCGCGATAAAAAAACCGTCACCCGCGCGGCCGCCGACGACATGACCGCCGCCGCCGCCGCGCGATACCCTCACGCGATGAACCCACGTCTCGCGCCACCCCACGTCTCAAGCCTAAAACGCCCTCTCCCACGTGACCAACTCCGCGGTGCTCACGTCCTTCACGAACGCGACGACCACGGTGATGTTATCTCCGCTCGCGCGCGTCAGGGCCTCCGCGCCCAGCCGCTTGGCGCACATCGACGGCTCCTTCACCTGCGAGGCGACGCGCGTCGGGGTGGAGTTGAAAGGCGTCGGTGGGGAGTTGAAAGGCGTCATAGGGTCGAGCGTTGAAATAATCGAGGCGTTGGCGGAGAGATGCGCCGGGAGAGAAGATCCTTAAGAAACGGCGTTCACCGCGCGAACGCGGTCGTATGGGGACCAGTGTGAATACGAACGCGGTCGTCGTATATGGAACCGGCGCGAGGAAAAGACCCGCGCACCGTGTCGCGAATCATCGACACCACGTCCTCGTTCGAGCACACGTCCCACAGACCGTCGCACGCGAGCACGACGTACGCGTCGTTCGCGTCCAAGCGCGTCCGCGTCACCTCCGGCGTCGCGATCACGCCGTCGCGCTTGACGTCCGCGTCCCCCAACGCTCTGAGGGTCGAGGGTGTTTGCCCATAGGAAGCGAACGTCGGGGTGGCGTTCGGGGGCGCGTCAGACGGAGTCGAAAGGCGTCGCGCGCGGCGCGTCGGGATTGAAACCGAGGTGTGGGCGGGGACGAACGCCCGCCGGCGAAAGTCCTTAAGGAATGAAGTTCACAACGCGAACGGGGCCGTGTGGGAACCAGTGTGAGATGGGACGCGCCTGGTCACCGCGAGCCCGGCGTCGCCGACGCGCCACCCGCCGATTCGTCGCGTCAACGTTCCGCCGAGCGCTGCGATCCTCTCGCGCTCCGACGCGTTCGTCCCCGCGGCGTGGTCCACCGATAGCGCGACGTGCGACCCGGCGTCGTAGTCGCGGCACAGCACCGCGCGACAGTCCCCCGCGTTCGCGACGTACAGGTCGTCGCCCCACAGCAGCGCGACGCACGCGGTGCATCCGGGACGGCGTCGCCTGAACGCGTGGGTCAGTCGAACGTCTCACCGGTCAAACGTTGAAAGGGAAGCGCGGGTGAAGAGTGACGACGGGAAAAGTCCTTAAGGAACGGCGTTCACCACGCGAACGGGGTCGTATGGGAAGCAGTCTGACCTCGCGCTCGCGGCGGTCGCCGATTCCGCGCCCGCGCTCGCGCTCGCGCTCGCGCCGTCCTCGACGCGCTCGAACGCCTCCACGAACGCGGCGTCGAGCCTCTCGAACGCCTCGATCAGCGCGTCGGCCGGGTCCGCGTGTCGACCCCAGCACCCGCGCAGCGCTGCCTCGACGTTCCGATGCGCGAACTCCGCGCACTCGTGACTGAGGGTCGTTCCATACGAAGCGATGTCGGGGTGGAGTTGAAGGCGTCAGTTGGAGTTGAAAGGCGTCGAGGTCAGGGATTGAAAGCGGGGGATGGGCGGAGAGACGCGCCGGGCAAAGTCCTTAAGGATCAGCGTTCACCACGCGAACGGGGTCGTATGGGAACCAGTGTGAGATAAAACGTGCCCGCGGTGACCGTCGAAGACGCCGAGGAGATGCGCGCCGCGTATGCCCCCTGAGGGTTCGGAGAGGGTTCCGCGCGAGGCGACGAACGCGGACGTCAGGGTGGAGCGCGGAGGCGCGTCACCTGGAGGAGTCGCGAGGCGTCGCGCGGCGTCGAGCGTGGAAAGAAACCGAGGGGCGGGCGGGCGGGCGGAGAGAGACGACGCGACGCGGCGGAGGGAAAAATCCTAGCTAGAACGCACCCAACTCGCGTATCACGACGTGCCTGTCTTCCATCTTGTCCGCGCCGCGCGCGCCGTGCGTCGCCCAGACGCCCGCGTTGATCGCGCGAGGATGCGGGTCACGATCGGTGGTTTGATCGTCGCGACCCTGACCCTCCGGGAGACCCCAGCCCGGGACCGCCGCCGGGGACGGCCACGCGTGCGACGCTAAATCGCGCGCCGCCTGCGTGGGTGAAGCGATCGGTCAGTCGAACGTCTTACCGGTCAAACGTTGAAAGGGAAGCGCGGGTGAAGAGTGACGACGGGAAAAGTCCTCAAGGAACGGCGTGCACCACGCGAACGGGGTCGTACGGGGAGCAGTCTCACCTCGTCGGCGGCGTCGGCGGCGGCGTCGCGCTCCGCCGACCGCGCGCGCCAGACCGGCTCCAACGGCGCGCTCGCCGGCGCGCCGCGCGCGACGTTGTACGCCGCCGCGATGTCGTCCAGGGTGCGCGCGACGGCGGGAAACTTCGGGCGCGCGGCGGCTTCCTGAGGGCCGTTCCATACAAGCGAACGTCGGGGTGGAGTTCAAAGGCGTCAGTTGGAGTTGAAAGGCGCCGAGGGCGGGGATTGAACGCGACGGGTGGGCGGAGAGACACGCCGGGATAGAAAGTCCGTAAGGATCGACGTTCACCACGCCGACGGGGTCGTATGGCGACCAGTGTATAGAACGCGCCTGGGACCAGCACGCGCGGATGAGCTCCGAGACGGCTCGAACGACGTCGTCGTCGCCGCCGCCGTCGCCGCCGTCCTCCCCCGGGAGCCTCGGCCGCAACCCCTCGCTCGCGATCGCGATCGCGAGGTCGGCCTCGTTGTACGACAGGTCCATGATCGTGTGCGCGAGCGCGACGTTCCGCTCGCGGTCGCTGTACGGCGCGACGCCGGTGGCGACTTCGTTCGGGCCGGTCCGCGCGAAGCGACGAACGTCGGGGCGGAGTCGAAAGGCGTCGGTCGAAGTCGAAAGGCGGGCGTCGCGGAGAGAGACGCCGGGCGAAGTCCTTAAGAAACGGCGTTCACCACGCGATCGGGGTCGTATGGGGACCAGTGTGAGATAGATGACAGAACGCGCCTTCGCACGCGTACACGCCGAACGCGTACGCGTCCGCGTCGTACGTCGCCACGCGTCGCATCAGCACCTCCGGGGCCATGTACGCCAGGCTGCCGACCATGTGCTGCCGCTGGAACCCGCCGCTGGGCGCGGAGCTCCCGGCGGGGACGGTCACGTACCGCCCGTCCACGGTCTTCCCTTCGAGATCCTCGGTGGAATAAATCGCCGCCTGCAGCGACGCGCGCAGCGCCGCCTGCGTGGGTGAAGCGATCGGTCAGTCGAACGTCTCACCGGTCAAACGTTGAAAGGGAAGCGCGGGTGAAGAGTGACGACGGGAAAAGTCCTTAAGGAACGGCGTGCACCACGCGAACGGGGTCGTATGGGGAGCAGTCTCACCTCCTCCTCCGCGAGGCCAAAGTCCGCGAGCCGCGCGACCATGTCCGCGCCCATCAGCACGTTCGCGGGCTTCACGTCGCGGTGCACGATCCCTCTCGCGTGGAGGTACTCCAGCGCCGCCGCCGTCTCGCGCAGGAGTTTCAGGAGCGCCGGCGTCGTCGGACGCCATCCCGCGTCGTGCGTCAGGTGCGCGACGCTGCCGTGCGCCTGCCACGGGAACACGAGGAAGTACTCGGGCGGATGCGCGCGCGCGGCGCACACCGTCAGCACGTTCGGGTGCCTCAGCGAGAGCATCAGCCGCAGCTCGACGTGGTAGCGATCGATCTCCGTCTTCGTGTGCAGCCGCGGCTTCTTGACCGCGACCGCGACGTCGCCGAACCGACCCGCGAACACCGCGCTCGCGGGGCCGTCGTGGACGAGGCGCATCCCGGGGGTGAAGTTCTCGGCGGGCTCGCGCAGGTTGACGGCGCCGTCGCCGTCGGAGACGCAGCACTCGCGGAAGCACGTCGACGCCGGCATGGCGCGGGCGGACGGCGCGCGCGGGTCGGATCCCGGAGGCGGCGGCGGCGACGACGACGAGGGCGACGGCGAGGGACGGGGACGGTCCGCGCGGCGGCGGCCGCGGACGGCGCCGTGCGCTTTATGACGACGCGACCGATGATGACGACGCACGCGACGCGACGCGCGATGGAAATACCTGTAGACGAGGTGCCCTATCATAAGTCGCTCTCAAACTAATTGCTCATATATTGGATGTAGTACGTGAAACCTATGAGCATTTGTATCGAGCATTTAGTACTAAAGTACCGCGTACCGTCCTAATTAATTTCGCCATTAATTCGCCAAATTTAATTCGCCATTAATTCGCCATAATTTGGCCGAATACGGAGTACAGTAGGCGGCTCCCTGGGCGTCATACGATTTTCGACTGAAGGGCACCTCGTCTACATTTCGACGGCGGCCCCCCGCGCCGCTCCCCGGCTCCCGTCCCTCCCGCGGCCGCTCGCACTCCGCACCGCGCACGCACGCGCGCGCGAGAGAACACGCCCCGCGCGCCGCCGAGCATCCCGACGACCGACCCCCCGAGCGCGCGGCTCGCGTCGCCGATCGCTCGCTCGCTCGATCCGCCGCCCGCGTCGAGCGGAGGCGGAGGAGGAGAGACGACAGAAGAGAGGGGAGAGAGCGCCCCGCGGGCGGATTCGCGTCGATTCGACAGAAGACGCCCTCCTTAAGAGGAAGACCACCGCGCGTCGCCCGAGATGCGTCGCGGCGGGAGCGGCGGCGGGAAGGACTTCTACGCCGTCCTCGGCCTGCAGCGCGACGCGAGCGAGGCGGAGATCAAGAAAGCGTACCGAAAGCTCGCGATGCGCTGGCACCCGGACAAGAACCAGGACAACAAGGACGCGGCGGAGAAGAAGTTTAAGGCTGTCTCCGAGGCGTACGAGGTCCTGAGCGACCCGAAGAAGAAAGACTTGTACGATCAGTTCGGCGAGGACGGGCTGAAGGACGGGTTCGGCGGCGGCGGCGGCGGGTTCAGCGCGTCCGCGGCGGAGGACATCTTCGCGCAGTTCTTCGGCGGCGGCGGGACGGGCGGGATGGGCGGTGAGACCGACCGCTCCCCTTCTTTCGGCGTGTTTTGTTTTCGCGCGTTCTGAGCCTCACGTTTTGACGCGTGGGATTTCTATCCACCAATCACGTGCACGCGCGACTGACACGTGTCTTCCCTCGCCCAATCGAATCGCGTCGCAGGCGGCGGGAACCCGTTCGGCGGATTCGGCGGGATGCCCGGCGGGATGCCCGGGCACCACGCGCACGGCGGCGGCCGCGCGCGTCCGAGAGAGCGCAAGAAGGCGGACCCGATCGAGCAGTCGCTTCGCTTGACGCTAGAGGAAATGTACTACGGGTGCTCGAAAAACCTGAAGCTCACGCGCACGGTGATGCGCGGGGACGTGGAGCAGAGAGTCTCGGAGACGCTCACGATCGACGTCAAGCCCGGGTGGAAGAAGGGGACGAAGATCACGTTCCCGGAGAAGGGCGACGAGGCCCCGGGGGTGATCGCCGCTGACATCGTGTTCGTGATCGACGAGAAGAGGCATCCGCAGTTTGAGCGCGACGGGAACGACCTCGTGAAGACGGTCAAGGTGGACCTCAGGCGCGTCTCGGTCGCGCGCGCGTCTCCCCGCGAGGAGGACTTTCATTCCCGTCGCTCGCGCGTTTCTCTCCGCCCGCCCCTCGGTCACGACGCTCGACCCTATGACGCCTCGCGACTCCGACTGACGCGCCCCCGCGCTCCACCCCGACGTTCGCTCGCCGCTCCGCGTGGGAAATCGCACTCAGCGAGGCGCTGCTCGGCGCCAACGTGTTCGTGACGACGTTGGACGGCAAGTCCATCAACGTGGAGGTGAAGGAGGTGATCGACCCCAAGTACGTCAAGGTGCTGATCGGCGAGGGGATGCCGCTGAGCAAGTCCCCGAACTCGCGCGGGGATCTGAAGATCAAGTTCGAGGTGGCGTTTCCGAAGACGCTCGACGACGACCGGCGGAAGAAGCTCAGAGAGGCGCTCGACGGGTGCGAGTACTGATCGATTCGACGCGACGCGTTTCGATTTGGAAAAGAAAGAAGCGTCGGGGGGAGGGTGACGGGGGGAGGGCGGCGGGGGTGTGGCGGTCGCGTTGTTATGTATGTCGAGATGCCGCGCGGTGTTCCACCGCGCGGCGCGGTTTCGATCGGATCGGTTTCGTTCGCTTCGCTTCGCCGCTTCTTCGTTTCGATCGCTTCAGCTCGATGAAATCACAAAACCGAACCGCCCGCCGCTAGTGGCGCGCCGTTCAAATAGCTCCGTTCATCACGCGACGCACTCGTGACACCCCGCCCGACCCGACGACTTTCTTCTGTCCCGTTCCTCCGTCTCTGAACGCTAAGGGGCCCACCCAAGAGAAAACCGTTCGATTAAAGACGTTACTCTCGTCGCGCTTACTTCTCCGGGCGCATCCCCAAGCCCTTCCCCTTGACAATCGCGGCTTCGTTCGTCTTCTTGTCGCCGCGCTTCTTGGAATCGTCGTAGTACTTCTGCGAGAAACCACCGGAGACGTTCCCCTCGGACGCGGACTTGACGTACAGGATGATGAGGAACGACGTCGGGATGATGATGAAGAGCGCCGTCGCGATCACGCCGAGGATGTTGACGTCGGCGAGCGCCACTTGGTTGAGCTCCTCGGCGGCGAAAGCAGCCGGCGCCGCCGCGAACGCGGGAAACGCCGCGGAGACGGACGCGAGGACGTTCTTGGGGGAAGCCTTCGCGACGACGCCCTGGCGGAGCGCCGCGCGGGGGGCGACGACGGCCTGCGGTGACGAGGACGAGGACGAGGAAGAGGACGGGAGGCGGATCGGCGGTGAGTTTCGGACCGGATCGAAATTCGGATTCGACGACGCGAGTCGATCGACGGGTTCTCGGAAGCACATCGGGGCGGGTCCGCGCGCGCGCGATCGCGGCGCGAAAGCGCGCGCGCGCGACGGGCGGCGCGACGAAAGCGCGCGACCGATCGCGGCGACGCGATCGGTTCCCGACGCGCGCGCGATCGCCGCGCGACGCGCGCGCGTCGCGTCGACGCGCGACGATCTCCTCCTCCCCTCGCGGTCCCGGAGGAGGAGGAAGACCTAAGCTCGACGCGACGCCGGGTCGGAACCGCCGCGCGTCGTCGCCGCGCGACCGCTCTCGACGCCGCGCGATCGCGTCGGCGCGTTCTCGACGGCGTTCGGGACGCGTCGCGCGATGCCGCGACGCGCGAGCGCGCGATGCGACGCCGCGCGCGCGTCTTCCCGGCGTCGCCCCGCGGACGCGATCCGCGCCGAGCGACGACGACGAGCGCCGGGCGAGAGAACCGTCGAGGGCGACGGGGCGTTTGATCGCGGACGGACGTCGCGAGCGCGCACCTTGGAGGACGTCGCCTTCGCGGAGCGGCGCACGGGGGCGGCCTTGAGCGGGATGAGCCCGGCGGCGGCGATGGCAGACATGATGACTGTGTGTTGTTCGGCGGTGCGTGCGTCGAGGCGGGTGCGAATATGATCGCGCGCCACCCATTCAGATACGGTTTCGTGCGAGGACTTCCGCGTGCGACGCTGCCATTGGAGGAGACGGCCGCGGGTGATCACGCCTTTCAACGCGCGTTCGGTCGGTTTCGATCGAGCGCGTGCGCCGATCGACGGCCTGGTTTCATCGGCAAGGAACGATCTCTGCCGATCAAGACGCGGTCAAACGTTTTTGGTTTTGGTTTTTTGGTTTTTTTGTTCTCGGTTCTCGGTTTTCGGTGTCGTCGCGGTTCCATTCGCGGCGCGTACCCGTCCGCGCGGGTCTCCGACGCGCGCGACGCGTCTCCGCGCTCCTCGATCCGCGCCTCCCCCGCTCGCCCCTCGTCGATCGATCGCCATCGCATCACTTCTCCTCGACGCCCGCCATCCCCTCCTCGACGCCCGCCATCCCCTCCTCGAGCTCCATACCGGTCCCCGTACGACCGCGTCGGCGCGTTGAACGCCGTTCCTTAAGGACTTTTACTTTCGCCCGCCATCCCCTCCTCGAGCTCCTCGAGCTTCTTCTTCGCCTCATCCGTCGCCCCCCCGACGTCGCCGCCGACGTCGTCGCCCGACGACACGTTCGCGCGCCACGCCTGCCGGTTCAACTCTCTCGCGCTCGCGCCGACGTTGCCCTCCTCGCCGATCTTCTCCACCGTGCCCTCGACGGTCACGTCCGCCATCGTCACCGGCGGCTTGATCCCGCCCTCGCCCAGCCCGACGCTGAGGTACAGGTCGAGCCACTTCGTCGGCTTGGGGTCGTTCCATACGAAGCGACGTCGGGGTGGAGTTCATGGGCGTCAGAAGCGGAGTTGGAGGGCGTCGAGGTGTGTCGGGATTGTGAGCGAGGGGTCCGGCGAAAGTCCTTAAGGAACGGCGTTCAACACGCCAACGCGGTCGTATGGGGACCAGTGTACGGGACGCGCCTTAGTCTCCGAGCGCGACTTGATCTTCGCCGCCGCGCGCTCGTCGACGGCGCCGTCGGCGAACGACGGGAACGTGACGATCGCGGTGCCCTTCGCCGGCGCGACCCCGATGTCGGCGACGACGAACTTGAGCCCGTACGCGTCCCTGTCCACGTCGGCACCCTCGGCACCCTCGGCACCCTCGGCCGCGTCCGGCGGGTCCGTAAGAAACACGCGCGCGAGCGCGCGGCGCTGGTACCTATACTCGTTGGCGACGTCATTCTATACACGCGAACGTCGGGGTGGAGTTGAAAGGCGTCAGTTGGCGTTGAAAGGTGTCGAGGGCGGGGATTGAAAGCGAGGGACCCTGGGCGGAGAGATGCGACGGGCAAAGTCCTTAAGGAACGGCGTTCACCACGCCGACGCGGTCGTATGGGGACACAGTGTACAGAACGCACCTCGAACGCGTCCGGCAGCTCCGCGGTCTCCTTCCCTTTGCTCACGACGCACAGCGCGGGCATCTCGAACGCGAACGCGCCCTCCGGCGGCGGCGCGGAGAACCCGCCGTCCGCCCATCGCGTCGCGGCGGCGCCCTCGAGCCACGCGCCGTCGCATCGAATCTGACGACGGCGGGGGGTCGGACCGCGCGAGGCGACCGACGTCGGGGTGAAGTTCAAAGGCGTCAGTTGGCGTTGAAAGGCGTCGATGGCGGGGATTGAAAGCGGGGGGTTGGGCGGAGAGACACCTTCAAAGGCGTCGTCAGGCGGAGTCGTGAGGCGTCGAGACGTGTCGGGTTTGAAACCGTGCGTGGAGTGGGCGGAGAGAGACGCGCGCGGCGAAAGTCCTCGAGGAACGGCGTGCGCCGCGCCGACGCGGTCGCGCGGGGAGAGTGGTCAGGGGAAGCACCAGATCTCTGGCGTCATCCGTCAGCTCGCTCAACACCTGCACGAGCGCGGGCATGCCGTCCGCGATCGGCGCGGGCAGCGCCGCGGCCAGCTCTTGGACGCGCTTCGCGTTCGCGACGCCGCCGCCGAACGCCTTCGCGCCCTTCGTCAGCTTCGCGAGCGCGTCGCACGTCGACGCCGGGACGAAGTTCGCGACCGCGAAGATGGGCGGATCGACGCACAGCACGCGCACGCCGTCGCGCCCAAGATCGACGGGCAGGAAGCGCTCCGCGAGCGACCCCAGGTACGCGGTCTGATTCTGCGGCGACTGCGTCGACGGGTCCAGCCCGCCCGCGTCCAAGACGTGCGGCGGGAGCTTCGACAGCGTGCTCGCCGCTTGCTTCGTCTCGCGCGGTGCGTCCGGCGGAGGGCAGTGCCACGCGCGCGTGATCGTGACGGCGTCCTTCGCGGCGTCCTTCGCGGCCTCGGCGCGGACGACGACGGCGAGGCGCGCGGGGGGGGAGGCGGCGGGCGCGCGGCGAGTCGCGCGGCGGCGGAGCGGCGCCGCCGCGCGGGGCGGCGTCGGCGCGGGGGCGACGACGGCGTGCATCGCGCGCGGGGGGGATGGCCGCCCGAACCCCTGGGTTTTCCGAAGGACGCGCGGCGACGCCGTTCGGGTGCTCTCTGGTTGAAACGTACGTTTTTCACCCACCCTCGGTTTCAACATTTGATCGCGCCCCCTTTCAACGGACCGATGAACATTTTTTGTACTCGCAGATAAGATTACGCTCGCGGCGGGCGACACGACACGACAAAAAAACGCACAGATTTGAAGCGTTTCAAGCACGCTTACTTCCTCCGAAGCGGCGTCTTCTCGTCCGCGGAGCCGTGCTCGCCCTTGTGACCGCCGCAGAGGTGCCCTTGGATCGCGATGCCCGCGAGGCACGCGATGCCGCCGAGAGAGAGAGAGAGCCACACTTGCCACTCGCCGAGGTCGATGGTCTTCGCGGACGACGTCAGGTGCTCGACCCACAGGTCGCCCTCGCCCTCGTCCTTCTTCCAGAGGAAATAGGACGAGACGGACGCGACGAGGAACCCGCCGACGGCGCTGTTGGATTCGATTCGATTCGATTCGATTCGATCGGTCGGGGGCGAACGAACGCGCGTCAGCGATGCGTATTTTTGATTGGCGGGTCACGTTGCACGTGTCAAAACGCGATGTTGATACCGCGCGAAAGAAAGAAGTCCTTAAGAAACGACGGGCGACGCGCGCGCGGGGTCGCGCGGGAAGCGGTCAACGCGCCTGTAGATGACGGTCAGAGCGGCCTTCTTCAATACGCCGCCCAGGAGGAAGCCGACAGCCGCGGCGACGCCGATCACGAGGTGGAAGGTGTACGCCGGCGTGGAGCTCGGGAGGTGCTCCGCGAGGGCGGAGTAGACGACCATCGCGCCGCCGGCGCACGTCGCGACGCCGAGGAGGGAGAAGACGAGGGACTCGATCATGTACACCATCAGCGAGATGGCGACCGCGAGGCCGATGCAGATGCCCCAACGCGTGTTGAAGTCGTCCACGTTGAACGTGTCCGCGATCCAGAGGCCGGCGAAGGAGCCGATGGCGGCCGCGAGAATGAAGACGTTGAGGCGGTGGAGGCGTTTCCCGGCGACGCAGAAGATGAGCGCGACGCCGAGGAGAACGAGCGCGACCCAATCGCGGTTGCACCAGCCGTCGGCGTCGCACGGGTACGTTTTCCCATCTTCTTCAGCGGGAGGTGGCGATCCCGATGAAGCCGGTGAAGCCGATCCCGATCCAGAATCGGTGGAGGTCCATATGTTTCCGCGATGGACGACCGCGGCGAGCTTGGTGCCATCGCTCGAGGAGGTGATGTCATGCCAGGCTTTCGTGTCTCCCACGGACGTGTCCTCGGTCCATGTCGCTCCAGAATCGGTGGAGGTCCATATGTTTCCGCCTTCGACAACAACGGCGAGCTTGGTGCCATCGCTCGAGGAGGTGATGCCACGCCAGTCTTTCGTGTCTCCCACGGACGTGTCCTCGGTCCATGTTACTCCATAATCAGTGGAGGTCCAGATGTTTCCGCCGCTGACAGTCGCGGCGAGCTTGGTGCCATCGCTCGAGGAGGCGAGGCGACCATACCATTTTTGTGAAGATGCCCGGGAGGTCCATGTTACTCCATAATCAGTGGAGGTCCAGATGTTTCCGTTCCACTGAGTCGCGGCGAGCTTGGTGCCATCGCTCGAGGAGGTGATGGCACGCCAGTCTGTTCTAGATGCCCGGGAGATCCAGTTTGCTCCAGAATCGGTGGAGGTCCAGATGTTTCCGCCCCAGACAACCGCGGCGAGCTTGGTGCCATCGCTCGAGGAGGTGATGCCATACCAACTTTTTGAAGATGCCCGGGAGGTCCACGTCGCTCCAGAATCAGTGGAGGTCCAGATGTTTCCGCCGTCGACAGTCGCGGCGAGCTTGGTGCCATCGCTCGAGGAGGTGATGCCATACCAAGTTTTCGTAACTCCCACACCGGCAGGCTCGCGCTCGGTCCAGGTTGCTCCAGAATCATTGGAAGTCCAGATGTTTCCGACGTATTCAACCGCGGCGAGTTTGGTGCCATCGCTCGAGGAGGTGATCCAATGCCAATTTTGTCCAGGTCAAAGAGGCATTCGTGGGCGCGATCGCAATCAACGTCAGAAACAAGGTCAAAAACAAACGGTATCTTCTTGACGCGGTGCGTGGGGCGCCGGGGACAAACGCATACGCGAGGATGCTGCCTTGAGACGCCTGTCTCACTTCATACCGCTCGGCCAGGGCGACCGCGTTGTCTTTTCCTTCACAAATCGCCAGCATCGCGAGCGGTCGGGCTGATGCGACGGATCGCTCGCCGCTTGATATGTCTCGCGAGCGCGTCCCCGGCGCGAAAACGAGTATCGCTCGGCCCGAATCGAGGTGTTCGGACGGATGTCCGACCTGCAATCGACTCGGCGCTCGTCGCGACGATTACCTCAGGCGCGAGGCGCGATGGCGGCGAGAGCGAGGATCTCTTCGCCCTCGTGCGATGAACGCGGAGGAGGGCGGGCGCGGGCGCGCGACGCGCGTAGGCGCGGATCGTTCGGCGCACGAGCGAATGCGCGCGGCGTCCCTTGCGCGTTCGACAATAGTCAATTTTAACCTCTCGACCACAACATTTTGCCGCCACACAAACAGCACGTCGACCAATCAGCTGTCAGCTGTGTACTGTACACGGACTGAGCTCTAACCCATCCGGGCTAAACATGTGACCTACTAGTGCGAGCAGACTATACTACGGGCAATCCTCTCACGCAGTAAGCAACCCCACGATGGGATTCCTGAGACCCGTGTGAGCCTCACGAGCACACGGACGAGCCGGGGCGACGTGGAAATCGCAAGCTGTGTCGGGCTCCATGAAGAGGATTTGCGCTGCCGCGCACGCGTGGAAGTTTTCAGAGTCACGTGCGGTTCTGAGCGCGTACGAGATGGGCGCGCCAGCGACGCGATTCCCGATGTCGGATACGAGCGCGACGGAGATTTGGCCCATGATGCGTCGTTTCCAGTAGCTTTTGCTCCTCGCGATGGCGGAGAGCGTGGCCTCGGCCGCGGCATCGGAGGCGGTGTCGCCGGCGGGGACAGTACGGCTCGCACCGTGATCGGCGAGATGGTTAAGGAACTTGCGGAAGCGCGGCGCCTTGAAGCCGTAGGTGTCGATGGCCATGGGCACGAAGTGGAAGCCACGGCCCTCGGGGATGTTGCCGTACCATTCGAGCTTCCTCTTCTACGCCAATCAGCTTCCTGTACTGTACGTGTACGAGCCCTCCTTCGCGAGGTTTATTCGCGGGCGCGCGCCGTCGGAAATTTTCGTCCCGTACGGTCGGTTTCTCCCTCTCGCCGAGCGCCGCGCGCGTCGCCGCGCGTCGCGAGATTGTTCAGTTCGGTCGTCTCTCGCGTCTCGTCATT